>NW_027176031.1:97500-165000 GCF_023055335.1 Clinocottus analis | reverse complement strand
CCTCCGAGGCCAATTTGTAATTTGTAATTTTGGGCTATACAAAAAAACTGAATTGAATTATCCTGATGTGAATGATCATTATGTTTTCTCTCTCTGTGACGGCAGCCCCTACACCCCACAATTTGGCTTTTTGACAAATTTGGATGAAACTTCATACAAACACAGTGTGTTCTAAGCATCCCCTGGTCCTAATCCTTTTAAATGGTTACGAAAGATCTGATTCCACAAACGTCTAGAGGAAAATTAAACCAGTTCTCACTTGATTTATTACCTCACTAACATTGTAAGTGAATTCATGGTCTCAATCCCCAATTTCAAGTCTTCTTCACACCAGCATGATGTTCATTTAACAGACCTTTTGAATGTAGATTCTTGTGTAAAACCACCTGTCCGTCCCGTCCTCCCCTCTATTGGACGGGACCTAAAAGAAGTTGTGAGAACTTCTCTGTGTCATTGAGTCAACATGGCAGCATGTCAAACACTCCCCCAGGGTGCCGAGACCAGCTTCAAACCTCTGCAAGAATTAAACCGTTTTTTAAATTAGCCCCGTTCAGAAATACTCTAAATCTGTCATGCTCTAACGTGGTGTCACATTCCCTCAGATTACCATCATTACAGTAATTAATGCTTTAATTTCTGGGTATGTTTTGAAATGAAACCCAAAGTGCCTGTGATTTTAATGTAATATGGGACTAATGTGCTGTGGAACATTTGGTAATCTGGCTCCCACATGCCTTGGATCTGCCGAATGGGGTTTTATCTGCTGTAATACGGTTCAAGCGCTGAGCTACAGCCAGTTAGGAGGAAAATAGGCTGTTGAAATATACTTTGTGTACAAGTATGGAAACAGACATTTTTCTCAGCATTTCTTTTTCAAAGTTTACAGTGCGGAGCGAAAGGAAAGTAGAAAAGATTGCCTGACACTAACACGATAATCATGTAAAGTTTTTACAACAGATGGCAAGTAACTCATTAGGAGTTTCATTTCAGTGCTTCAGCTGTCTTCTGTTCTGCATGTTTGTGATTAATTTAACACCACAAGAGGTGAATGGAAAAGAAATAATGGAATAAAAGAGTGGCCGATGCAGATTTTATAACCTGCGATTTTTCTTTTTTTCCCCAAATGAAAGAAGTGGATAAAATGAATATGCTTTTTTCTTGTTCCCATTAACAGATGAATCGCTAACTAGGTTACAGTTTCACATAAATGACTTAATGGGAAACACGTTGTATGAGCTCCACCTGGCCTTTCTTGTGCCTCACACAAAGTGGCTCATATATCCAGTTCATTCAAAAACTCTTAGTCATAATGAATATTGCCAGTCGTGAGGCTACTTCTGATATATACTATTAATAATCCTGGAAAGATGAATAACTCCGGGTCTCATTCCCCGGTGTAAATGTTATCTTTTGTCTGAGGTGGTTTGTATATTTCTGTGAGGCTTTGTATGGCTCTGCTCTTTCCTTCGCCTGCCGTCCCATTGGCTCAATGTCTGTCTTAATTCTCCTCTGATTGGTTTATGACAGGGGTATTCAATTAATGTTCAACAAGATCCAGTTTGAGAAAATGTTCTCATGCAAAGGTCCGGTACTTCACAATAATGTCCAACTTGCGTTATGATTTAGTCCCATGTGTGTTGAAGTAGCCAGCAGTTCTTTCAACATCTGTATGAAGTCAACAACTGACTGTCAAATGAAATAAAGAAAAAAAAGGAATATTATCTCAATAATATATATTATCAGTTTTCAAATTTAACTGGATGAATTATAAATACTCTAATAAAAAATGAATATTCTTCTCTCATTTCAATTGCAAAAAGGGCTGAAATTAATAACTTTACAGAAAGGTTTTTTTAAAAAAAGAAATCTCAAAATAAAGTACTAATTTTACAAAAATCAATGGTCTGGTCCGTTGAGTGAGTGCTGTAAAGGCTGGAAAAGCTGCGCCGGTTAAAATATTATCGCTCTGTCAACTTTGAATAATTCTCAACTATCAATCGATCATAGATCCATGGTCCGGATACAACGGCATCTGGGTCCAGATCTGGTACGCTGTCCGCCTGTTAGTCACCCGTAGTTCATGACATCCCTATCTTAGATTAGACACTTTGGATGTGAAAGGCTTGAATTATGCCTGAGGGGGCATCGGCCTCTTGTCAACACAGGATGGACAAGGTCATCGCAGGTCAGCTCGGGTCATCTTTGGGAGACCGGGATGATCACTGATTACTTGCCTTTGACTGAATCATTTTCAAGGGGAAAAAACCACTTCCTTCTGTCCTGACTCTCTGATCTTCTTAAATTATAAACATTAGGGATCATCAGAATTATTGAATGCATTGTGACATACTGTATGAGCATGTAAATAAACCATTATTTTGAAAACCAACCTATTTTTAGGCCCTTTCCTCGGAAATGTCATACCCAAACTAAAAAAAGTATGTATCTCTGCGACCACTAGGGCTATTTTAAATAATTGTGGTGGTATAATAAAAGATACACATGTGAGATTCTGTTCAGATGTGTAAATATCAGTCTATATGTTACTGGTTAAGAGTAAATGAAGATAACACAGGAAAAAATGAAAAGGTTTCTGGTCTGCCTAGAAAAAATCACTTTCAGGATGATTATTTCTTTGAAATTATGCAACTGAAAGGTCCAACTCTAACCCAAATCATAGCACAATATGTGAACATTCTCTCTGCAAAGGTTGACTTTGATAAAGTGAAGCAGAACAAAGTAACAGAGAGTTTAATACTTCAGGTTTAATACTTCAGGTGAGGTCTGCAAATTTTGCATTGAGACACATTTGCGCACAACTCTGACATTTGAATTTTCTCATGTATCAAACTTTATCTTTCACTTGTTCACTACTTATGGTGTTCAATACATCCAAATACAGCCGTTCTGGGCGTTTTTCCTTCATAAAACAAGCTGTGATTTACAGTTTTATATAACAATCGCTCAGTCTTCTCCTCATAGGGGGATTGTTTTTTTTAAAAAAGTTTTAACCCATAAACTCATTACATTAGATTAAATAATCAGTTTAAAAGTATAACATGGCTGAGCCTTTTCATTGGCTAAATATCTGCCCTGTGATATATAAAGCAAGAATATTGAGTTGACTTTAAAAAGGTCCAGAACAAATCATTTGAAATACATTAATTGTGTGTGATTATGCTTCAATAATGTTCCTAACATGTAATTCATAAGTGTATGCATCATATGTTACTCAACAGATCTTTGTTCAACGGACTAATGTATGCAAGCTTGTGGACCTCACACATTATCACATTATTGCAGGACGGCTCAACTCAACTCACGAGGAACCAATCTTTTTTGGTTTTACGTTTGCAAAAGTTATGATACTCTTTATTTGTCCCACCTGGTTCCAAGCAACCTGAGCCGACACTCGAAGGTGGAGTCAAACCACTGCAGGCCTCTGAGAGAATTGACACCAGTGTGACACGGGACAAACCTTCCATTTTGAAATTGCCGTTAATAACCACCTCAATTTATTCATAATATACATTCACTTGACTTTTTAAATAGCAGCCTGCAAATGATCTCTGCGAGAGCGTGCAAGAGTCTCGTCTACATGGACGGGGTACTATCAACATTGACAAATGTGTGTGTAAAAAGAAAAGAAGTGAGTTGAGTGAGTTGAGTCGAGGTTGAGCCGAACCATGAGGAGGAAATGAAGCATTAGAGCTTCATAGTTCAACAGATTGAACTAAACAGTTGAGGAATCCAATGAAAAACACACTGACACACTGTGTGTGGTCACATTAGTCCCACCGAGCAGAGGTGTGAAGTAATAACTGAAGCTGTTAACGAGGTGACAACACACAGACACAGACACACACACACACACACACACACACACACACACACACACACACACACACACACACACACACACACACACAGACACACACAGACACACACACATGCACACACAGTGGTGGCAGCAGCAGCAGCAGTTGTCTGTAAAGCCTCCTTTAAAGAGTGTGTGTTTGTGTGTGTGTTTGAGTATTGTTTATGTGAGTGTGCACACGCTCAGAGCCAATGCACTTGTGGCTTCATGTGTGCCTTGAATGTGTGCGTGTGCATGCCAGTGTGTGTGAATTAGCGGTGAGTCTAATAAACAACTGTTGACACCCATCAGGAATTTCCTATGCTTAACAAGAAAAGGTCGGTCAGGGGTCATCAAACCCAGTGTGGGCAGCTGTGTGTGTGTGTGTGTGTTGTGTGTGTGTGTGTGTGTGTGTGTGTGTGTGTGTGTGTGTGTGTAGCATGAAAGGTGATGGTGGGGGGGTTCCAGTCTAGTAGCTGTATACTCTGTAAACAGAAACCCTTGAACCAATAGCTGCTCCTCGAGGAACAGGACCATCAGGCCCTTTGTTAAGTGTGTGTACTCAAATATTTTTATCACATATTTTTGTGGATATGATTACATAAAGAAATTGAGAAACTGTGTGTGTTTGCAAGAGAATAAAGGTAAAATAAATAGAAAAAGAGAAGAATAAAGTATGTTCTCATTCAACACCATTTGTTGGTTCAAATGACCTTAAATGAGAAAAGCAACTAATGTGCAATTAACTATATATATATATATATATATATATATATATATATATATATATATATATATATATATATATATATACATATTAATATTAATATATCATATTAAACTAACAATAATTCAGAATCAGAACTATTGCTAAAGAAGGTTAAACGTGCAAAAAATTTGAAAGGTGCGTCACAATAAATAATATAAGAAAATATTAAAATGTACACTACATATATGGTAAACCTTAAAGTACGTTAAAACAAGTGTGTTGTCAAAGTGGCAAGTGTATTTTTTAATAGACAAAACAAGATGTGCAAAGGTGGAGAACAATGACTGATATCTCTGAAGCCAAAGGTCGTATGATTTTGCTCATTGAACCTTTGTTGTCCAAAAACTATTAAATACATGAGCCGCACCTGAGCACCGGTCATCATGATCCTTCATCACCATACGCAGCTGTACTTGGAACACATTTGTTATGTGGTAGGAGACAATGGGTTTAGGACTGAGAGCCACACAAAAGGTGAGGTTTTTCTCAAAGTTAGAGCAAAGCCAGCCTCTTTCTTGAACCCCAAAGTCTGGCTCTCTGTGTTAGTGTTCTCTAACTGAATATGTTCATCTACAATATTGATTCATGGATGTCGATCACTGTTTGTTTTTCAATATAACTAACATGGAGGGAAGTGGTTCATCCTTATTTGTAAGGATGTTTTCTCAGTCCGAGATGTGCAAAGGAAGGAATATACTCATCATCTTCATCCAGTTGGTGGTAAATACGCAGCCAAAGAAGTGTCATATCTGCACTAGTTCTCATATCATTTGCTGCTTCCATAAATTACAAATCAGAACATGGCAACATTTTGTTGTCGTCCACACGATTTCCTCTTTTTTTTTAAAAACAACCTTTTATTGTTTAGGGCTGAGTGAGCCGGACAGGCTTGAGCTGCCTCTGCTCACTCTGGAGGAATGTGCTCATTTTAAACCATCCCCCTCCTTGGAGACCTTGGATGACACAGCTCACTGATGCATCTCGCTCATTACCATCACACACACACATACACACACACACACACACACACACACACACACACACACACACCCACACACCCACACCCACACACACACACACACACACATACACATAACTAACGGCTACTGTGTCATGAGAAAGGCTCAGGAAGTGTCTTCACCGCTGCGGATCAGCTGGTCAGTCATGACGAAGTTGTGTTGCGTTGTGTTACTTTATTTCACATGCAAGAAAACTTTATATCAATATCGTATTTTCTGAAGTTATCAAATATGCTAAGTTGGATTACATTAAAGGGAAATATGTGTGAATGTGGGACAAAATATCTAAATATTATTTTTTATACATCATTAAATTATTGGAACACGGTCATGTAAAACTATACACATACCAATTTTAAAGGTCATTGAGAGAATGTAGAAGGCCATTTTAATCATCATATCTTTTGTTAGTTGTTTTAGCTCTTTATTCAGTTAATTGCCCAAAACGTGTAAAAACTGAGCGGTTATCCTGTTTGTTACAAGACAATAATGGACACCTGCCAGCCAATCAGAATCAAGAGATGTCAGTCGCCAGTCACCAACATTGGGTGTTAGATTTATAGTCAATAAAAAATATTTCTGATGGTAACAATAGTTACTTTTTTGATACTCTGAAGTCCGACAGCCTCAGGATAACAGCCAGTGCCCCAGAACAACAGTTACTTTCCTCCAGGTAACGAAGCATCTTGTGGGCATAATAATTACTTAATAGTCATGTGACACGTTTGTAAGAAGGAGGCCGGTTGAATGGATGGGTGAATCAAATTAAAACCACAATTCTAACTCAAAGTTGTCTTTTTACAAACAAATATTATTATAAGAACCTATTGTCATTTCTTTTGGAGGACCTTTTGAAGGTAATATTATGTTGAAGACAGAGTAAATGATCCGTACAAAGAAAGAGTATTTCCTTTGAGGTGACAAAGATTTGTAACTGTCCTGGTTGAAGGACTCACTTTCCGTCTCTTAAAACTGGCCTCTTTTTTCTGTTCTGTCTGGTTCTCACACATGCCCGCATGCATAAACACACACACACACACACACACACACACACACACACACACACACACACACACACACACAGACCTGATTAACGGTACCTAATTTGCAATGGTAATGACCAGGTGTCTGAAAACCAGCCAGCTTCTTCCAGCACAAGGGGCCGAGGGGGGAAGGAGGGTGTGTGTGCGTGTTAGTGTGTGTGTGTGTGTGTGTGTGTGTGTGTGTGTGTGTGTGTGAGTGGGTTAAATGTAGTACGGTGTTCATGGGGGCTCACAGTTCCCAGAAAATCTATTCCCACTGTCTGTCACTCCCTCACTCTCTGTCTCACTCTCCCTCTGTCCAGAAAACACACACACACACACACACACACACACACACACACACACACACACACACACACGCACACAAAACCAAAGGCCAAGATCAATTAAGGTTTCGGGCAACTCGGATGGGAACTGTGTTGGATGGTGCTGATGGTTGGGGGTGACTGGAAGCTGTTTGTGTAGTGTATTTATGTTTATGTGTATGCGTGTGTTTAGTAAAGCATGGAGGAAGGAAGTTATGGTGCGAATAAATAATATTTCACCAAATATAAATGATTATAAGAATTTGCAAAGTTGGACACAAAAAGGGGCAGATCCAAAAACCACAATGTTTTATTATTATTAATATGGTAAAATTGTTATTGTTGGGCATGCTTCAAACTAATTAGTTCTCAAGTGTGGCTAAACGTCTCTGATGAACCACACAATTACCATTAATTAAATGTAATAGTTACCAAACAAAAATGTACTGCTGTCCGTTGTATAATGTTGAATGTGTTGTTGAAGTCATGTACGTTCCTGGTAGCAGCATCACTTTACCAAAAACGGGGTTTCCCTTTTAGCTCAATCGCAGCATGCTAACATTCTCTGAGTGACGAGTATTGTATTGTAAACAAAAATACTGGACAGCGTTGTAAAGGTATCATTTGAAGCACACGCTCCTCCCGTCCATACAAATACTTCCCTGCTAGTTTAGTTGAAGGTTTTATGAGGCTTTGAAAAGATCGGTCAAAAAAACAACAATGTGCACTTAAAATGAGATCAATTATTGGTTTCAGATACCACAATCTTGCACTTTCTGTTCATTAAGGTTTATCAAACACACACACACACACGCACACACACGCAGACATACACAGATACAAAAAGCCTCCATCAGCACACACACATGTGCAGACACACATCTACACACACAGACCTCCTGCTGTGTAGGATTTGGTGATAACCAGTGTTAGTCGGCAGGTGAGAGGGTCATATGGCAGCAATGGGAAAAGCTGTTATCAACCTACTCTGTTCCACACACACACACACACACACACACACACACACACACACACACACACACACACACACACACACACACACACACACACACACACACACACACACACACACACAGGTTTATCACCCTCTCCCGTTCCCACACACTCACCTTACATCATTACCTGGCTGTGTGAGTCAATCAGCCAATCACAACTTGAGGCAGCGGTCAGGTGACCCAATCAGGAAACTTTAGCAGAGGGATGGGGTTACACTCACCCCTGCTCTGATAACAGCTCTGTGTCTACCCCTCTCTCTCTCTCTCTCTCTCTCTCTCTCTCTCTCTCTCTCTCTCTCTCTCTCTCTCTCTCTCTCTCTCTCTCTCTCTCTCTCTCTCTCTCTCTCTCTCTTTCCTTTTTCCTGCTCTGCAATTTACAGATTCAGTTTCACCTTTGCTTTCATGCTAAGCTGTTGGATCCCAAAGCCTGTTGAAGTGTGTGTGTGTGTGTGTGTGTGTGTGTGTGTGTGTGTGTGTGTGTGTGTGTGTGTGTGTGTATGTGTATGTGTATGTGTGTGTGTGTGTGTATGTGTGGGTGCGTGTGTGTTTACTTGCTTTTCCCAGGTTAAAGACTTTGACATGTTGGAACAACTAAGAACAGAATTTCTTCCCTTGTTTTCCTGAATGAAATGAACTATCATGGTACTAACTGCGTTGGATAATTTATCTCCTGCAGGTCAGCAGAGGTTACAAAGCTTTTCGAGAATAAATTAAATAGCAAAATGCAGCATGCCCCATGGAACAATAAGAGAATAACCAGACGAATAAAGACGTATGTGTCGTGGAACCTGTTAAAGAATGATAAGATGTTAATGATCGTGAAGTAAGGGCAAGGTTAGGTTTTGTTTGCCCAGAAGTGCAGTATAAAACCAAAGCTGTGACCGAGTGATACATGTATTGTCTGGTGATAAATGAAAAAAACAAAAAACCTGTTGACAGGATTTAAAATGTAAATAGGATTACAATAAATATCTCAACTTGATCTGAGAATGTTAAATTCAGGGGGCATTTAGCACTAGAGGGAGACAGAGAATGAGATGAAGAGCAGAGGCTTTAGACCGAGTTAACTATGTCTACATGTGGAGATTATTCTGATATGACATCAGTGGTATCATATGGAGCGGGAATGTACATTGTCGACATGACAGAACCAGAATCAGCTTCACAATCAGACATTCAACAAAAGGTGTGACAGACATGACTTAGTGATCAATAGCCTGGCTACATGACAGGGGGCGCCCATAAAAATAATATGCAGAAACATGACAAGACGCTTTGAACCACAGACTTGACATGACATGATGTCACGTGACACGACATGGTTGGCAAGACATGACATTCTGCTGTTTATTTGTCTGTTTATCTCCAGTGGCCACTGTAATAGTCGTGGTTGAGCAATGTATTGCAGCTCTGCAATACATTCTACCTTTACAAAGTTCATAGTCAGACATTTGTTCAATTATGTTTATTAATGAAGGGGGTGTTGTACTGGCCCGCATTAGAAGTCTTTCTATTGATTTTGTCCTCGTTAAAAGGTGGAAAATTAGAAAACTGGAAATAACTATACTGTAATGCAGTCCTGAACTTATTACTGGTGTATTTAATTGCATTTGATTGTATATCTCATGAGGTCATCACAGATGTCCACATGGACGTTTTAACTTTTAAGTTGATACACATAAGAATCTATCATTTATACATATAAAATATTGCTTTATTGATTATTTAACAGGCGCTAATACAATGTAGAGTTACCTGTATATAGAGCTCGGCGATATAATGAAATAAAATCATTATTTGTATCCTGATATAGTGAGAACAGTGTGTGTGTGATGCTTTTACTAAATATTTACACAATGAGATCATCAGGAAGGTGGATATCATGACAAAGAGGGTAAAGGAAAATAATAGAACAATAAGTTCATAAAATGACATCACTTTACTTTAAAATAGTCTTTAAAACCAGAAAATGTCTTACACTAACCATGTTATATGACATATGACAGATGTGTTATATGTGATATGTGGCATATACAACATATATGTAATATGACATGTTATATGGCATATATCACATATATATTATATGACATATGACATGACATATATGTTATAAAATGACATCACTTTACTATAAAATAGTCTTTAAAACCAGAAAAAGTCTTACATTAACCCTGATATATGACATATATGACACATGTGTTATATGTGTTATGTGGCATATACAACATATATATTATATGACATATGTGATATAACATATATGTATATATGTTATATTAAATATAACATATATGACATATATGTTGTATAACATGGGGGTAATACCATATGAGCAGAATAAGAACTGCTAATGTTACAACACTTAAATTGTAATTTTAGTGAGTCATAACAAAATTTTGTTGCAGAAATTAACTGAAGAAATGTGGACAAAGCTTATGTTTGATATTAAGTCCTTGTCATCATCTCAAGGTCAGTAACTCAATATTGATCCATCCTGGTGTTTCCTGGTCTGACTGTGGTCCTCGGAGGAGCAGGCTGCTGCTGAGAGATTTGTCCAAGAGGTGAAGGTTATGGTTGAGTGCCGTGATCTGTTGACAGAGAGTGACAAGACCCTTCTCCTGTCTCCATACGTGCAACAAGATCTAGCCCTGACCCTGTGACCTCTGACCCTC
Source organism: Clinocottus analis (assembly GCF_023055335.1). Classification (NCBI taxonomy): domain Eukaryota; kingdom Metazoa; phylum Chordata; class Actinopteri; order Perciformes; family Cottidae; genus Clinocottus; species Clinocottus analis. Next base: position 154,317 of record NW_027176031.1, on the reverse strand, counting down.
CCTGCCAGGTCATTCTCATGCCACCCTGACCTGCCATGAAACCAGAGAGCACCATGGGAGAGAGGAAGCACGCTACCATCAAACAGTTAGAAGCCATGTATTAAAAAAAAAAATCTATTCATAGCCACAATTAGAGATGTAGTCAAAGTGACCAAAATACAGAAGCCCTCAACCCAAAATAAACCCCAACACCAAAGTATAGATGTGGATGTTTAAGCATTGATTTTGTTTTGTGACAGCTAAATCCTAGATTTGTTCCATCAAAATGTAGTTTGTAATGTACTGTAGTACTTATTATAACAAATAAAATTAAAGGACACTTTTTATCCTATATTGGCAAGGTCTCAGCTATCATTTATTTCGGGATTCTTTCACAGTTGAGGGTCTAGGGGAGTCGGCTGCATTGGGTGAATGCATGGATGACATTCATTTTGGAAGATAAATAAAAAAGTTCAGAAATCTGTACATATTTTTGGCGTTTCTATTTCTTTTACAGCAAGAAGAGATTTCAAAGATAATCAAAATGATGGAATATGATGTTAAATGTCCATGTTTTATGGAAGAAACATGAGCGATGCGATGCATTCCCTGTCTTTAAAGTAAATTAAATATGTTTTACTTTGTGAACATGTAATTTAAAAGAAATATGCTATCAGGCTTTTTGTGCGTTTTCTACATGACAGAGCTGACATAAAATGAACGTAAAAATTGTAACAAAAGGAGGTAAAATATGTTTTATTCATACATTTTCTACTTTATTACGACTGGGGATCACCATATCCCATCATGCAGCGGGTGATAGACAGGAACAGGCCACCTATGTCAAACTGTAAAAAACGTACATTCAGAGAAAACCAAATTCAGACTCCCACTGAGCCATGTGACGGAGTACGCTAGCACACCTGCAGAAAAAACACCCAGAGAGGTTCACACTTCCTGTTTGGATGCAATCGTGCTAGCAGTGCATTGGCCCTTTGTATGCTCAACAACCACAACAATTAGCAATTCCTCAAAATGTACAAATCCACGAAAGAGGCCAGGTCTAGCAAAGGAACAGATGTGCGCTTCACTCCAACATCTGCCAGCCTCTCATCCAGATGCGGTGGAGAGCAGCTTGCTGCCGATCCACAACAAGTTGAGGACAAACACATGCACAGTGGGAATCGTTTTCCTTTTCCTTTTGAAGTCACAACACTTGACTAAATTGACAAATTACAACCCCGTGTTAGCTTCGACAAACATACCCGGGCCATCAAGGTCACCCACCCCCGCTGTTTGTCAAAGCAGTTGGATGGCACTGAATGTACCTGTCACCTTGACGCTCTCTGAGACTGCAGAGCACGGTCTGCATCTCGGAATCACCGGCGGCCTCAAGGTTAACCGTTAGAGCTGTCCTTGTTTATGTTTTTGTGTGTATGTGTGTGTGTGTGTGTGTGTGTGTGAGAGACAGAGAGAAAGACGGAGTCTATCAAGGCTTCTGTCTGCCACTCAGGTTCTTGTTGTAAAGGGTTCCTGAAGCTTAATTAAAACTGAGATACCTGCACAGGAAGGTTTTATTTGTCTGCTTTATATATTGATTTCATAATTCTCTGAATTTTTTTTTCCAATCCTCATCCAACACAAACCATAATGCTAAAACTCTTAACCGAAACTACATAGTCAATCTAGCAGATATACAATCTGACAATGTGACAATAAGCGGGTTGTTTGCCTTGGGTTTTGGTCCCACCCGGGTCTTATGTCAGACACGACAGAAGACTAGAATATCATTTAATTTTCCATCGCTACCTTCTGGTAAGCTAAGAAGAATGACAAGACCTCCATTCCTGCGCCTTCCATCTCAGGTTCGTGGATGAGAGAAATATTAGAAGAGAAAAACAAATTTAGCAATCTTACAACTTGAAGTAGATATAAATGTATGTTAAGAGAACAACTAAACTTGGGTGTTACATATTCTGTGTCATGCAATGTATGGTAACTGGGATGTAAGAATATAATGTGATGCTCCTGGGTCCTGCAGAGATGGTCAACCTGCTCCCTGGCACTGCATAGTCGCTGCTTATGGCTCACAATACTATAGGAGGTCAAACACATGTCAGTGTGCATGTGTGACAACGCAAATTAATCACATTTATAAGACCCTTATGTCCACCAAAGTAATTACAAAGTTTTTGGAACACGCCATTGTACAATTTGTCAAAGTTAAACCAGGTCGGCCACTCAAATATCGGCCTGTCAAATATGATGAATGTTTCAATGAATACTTTACTATGAACTTTCGATTAATCCTCCAAAAAGGTTTGGCTCCAGAATTTCTCTGGATTATCTCACTGTTTGCGCTTCTTGCACCGCTGGACTAGAAACTGTCAAGCCCGGTATGTTATATTAAAATAAGAATGTTCGTTACGTATTTAGGTCACAGACGTGAATAACAATAAGCCAACGTTGACATTATGATTTCACACGAGACTCAACCAGCAGTCTCCTGGGTGTATGTCCAGTGTTTGCTTGATCCATACGTCCAGTAAGACCTCCCTGCGCCAACTTCTGCACACATTGATCTAAAATGTATTTAAAATAAAATAAGATAATCCTTTCTTAGTCCCGCAGTGGGGAAATTGCAGGATTACAGCAGCAGTGCACACAAGAGACACATAGTAAGATAAAACACAATAAACAGTAAATAAACAGTAAAACAGTAATACAAAATAGAAAAGAAGAAAATAATTCACAATAACAATATTATGTATTTAGACGGAATAAAAAGTATTCAAAATGTATTTATATTGCCCAGTTAAAGTGATTGAAGTGTTTTTGTGATCTACTGCGAATTCAGCTGGTTGTGCAGACTGACAGCAGCAGGAAGGAAGAACTAATAAGTTTACAAATGTGAAATTTTTGACGATATTTGTGATATGTCAAACACTGAGAATACATGTTTCTCACGAAACGCGACTGACGATGCAGTTTCTTTGAACGGGAGCACAGTTTTGAGGAGACCGGGCCACAACTGCAGGCTTCCCTGATCTCAGCAATTAACTTGATGAATACAATGTTATTATGACTACTGATAATAATGGCAAAGAGGGAAAAAGAAGAAGTAAGTAACCCTTTAAGTGGTTCGGGGATACTACAGCAGATTTAGCTGTCACAAAATCTTTCCTTTGGGCGATGTCTTTTGTCGTTGTGTGTGTGCCACAAGGGGTTCCTGTCCCACTGACCTCAATGGAAAAATAACTTGATATTAACATGACTGCTCTCTCTCTCTCTCTCTCTCTCTCTCTCTCTCTCTCTCTCTCTCTCTCTCTCTCTCTCTCTCTTTCTCCCTCCTTCCTTCTCGCTCTGGCTGTACCTGGTTTCCGCTGGTTCGATCCTACCTTTGTGTCTCTGTAACTAATATGACACATAAAAGGCCTTCAACAATAGGAATGGTGCTAACTCCGAATCAGGCTTCACCTGATACCAAGGCTTTACCCATGAGCCTCAGGGCGTGCACACAGGGAGTAGGAGGAGGAGGGAGGAACGAGGAAGGAGGAGGCAACCACAGCGTGATAATCTTTTTCATGTGGCTTTCTCTCTTTTTAAGAAGCTATCAGGCTCCCGCTTGAGTAGTTGTGTGCTTGTTATTCTCTTCAGGAGGATCTTTTGTACGTCAGGAGGAAGAGCTTAATACTCAGACCCCTGGGGTTAATAATAGCTTTGACCTCACAGATAAACCTATGTGTGTATAAAAGTGTTTGTGCATGTCTGTGTGTGCTGCCTCCTCTCCTCTACAAGTTGATAGTCTGTGTAATAAGTTGTTTTATAGATAATACCGATTGTCTTTGACTGCAGCAGCGCTGCGATAAGCTGCCAAACACTTGCCGTCTACTTGACTCTAATTGTTCTGCTTGACTCGTCTTTTTATTCGTTCCTATTATCATTAAGGTTGGATATTGTTAAGTGGGAGCCCCTGTAGGTGCAGGGTAAAACAGATAGTGCTTTCTGTTCGTCAAATGAGTGTCTACAATAATCCTCATGTTCCAGATAACGCTTAACAGATAGGTGCTGTGCTGAACATACTGGCCTGCCATATCAAAGGAGGGGAGAAGGTGGAAGTGAAGGAAAGACAGAGGAAAAAATCATAGCCTTAAAAGAAAATGATTTACTTTGTTGTGACAGAATAATGATCGTTTCAGATTTCCTTTATTTTCAGACCTGCTCTATGGATTTTGAGCTACTTATGGCTAAATGTTGTAATAGTGATGCTCATTACCTGGAGAGGTTGGAAGGAGGTATACATTTGAACTAAAAACATGTGTACTACTACTACTACTACTACTACTACTACTACTACTACTACTACTACTACTACTACTACTACTACTACTATACTACTACTACTACTACTACTAGTAATTAGTAGTATGGTAGTCGTAGTAGTAGTATATATATATATATGTATATGTGTGTGACTCTTTGAAAAGATTTACCAGTAGCTTCAGTAGTTCAATGGCCTTGCGACATTTTTGAAAGAAACCAACAAATTGTCTTTTCATGGGATGGAGACACAATATTGTGTATATTGCCTCCCAGTCAATTAAAAATACAACAAGGCGAAACTCCCATTTGTTGCTTATTGGATATGTTTAATACCCAATAAGCAATCATTTTGATATTAACATGGAATCGCTAGCCGTTTAGTAATGGTGCTTATAGTGCCAAGCCCACTGATAGTCAATGTCTACATCTGCAGGTGTACAGAGTTGCTATTCACTTCAGATAAGCTGATTACTCTATAAGCCCAGCAGGAAGTGGCCTACAACCAAAGTAAACAAGTGGTTGGTGGAGAGATACCAGTGACCCGCATATCTTTCTCCAGATTGGTGGAGACCTAAATGAAATAAGGTTGAACATTGGATGTAACTTTGTATAGGTTAAGTAGAAACACAAACCCAATGAAATGTTCATGCTGGGTATGCGTTGAATATGTGCTTAAGCATTAGTTTGTTGAATATCTTGTTATTTGAACTCATTAGTTACAAACTCAAAAATATGCAGGTTTCTTCTTTACAAATCAAAAAGGAAAGTAAAACTCAAATGTTATGTGATGTTAGATATATGTAGTTCGTTTCCCCAAATGACTCGTTTCTTATCCTGTAGGTACTCGGTAGTTAAAAAAATAAATACCTGCACTATAAATTTCCCCCACTCCCTGATTGCTACTCCCTTATTCTGCAGCTCCACACGTTGTTCCCTTGTTCCTACATGTCTGTGTCGGTAATTTAAAGTGTTGACTCATAAAGTTATTACTGCAGCAAGAGAACAGTAGAAAGAAAACAGGCTCCTCTGCAGTGAGGACATATCAGAAGAGTTCCTTAGTACACAGCAGATTACACAGATACACAATATTATTTAGTATAAACATAATTCTTTCCAGTCCAGTGCACGTTGTTAAATTAGTTGTATGCATATTTTCAGAGAAGTTAAGCTTCAAAAAATCCTAAACTGCCCTCACAGCTGTGTTGTAAGTCAACCCTGCTTTAGAGGTAGAAGATGACAAACTCAGTCATGGTCCTAGAAAGATTTTGAGGATTTTTTTTCCCTTGCACTTATACACAGATACACATTAGACATGTCTGACATGTAACCAAATAAAGTTTGTTGGTGTTTATCGTGACTTTCACTTCCAGGGAGCTGTTAATGAGGTGCCAAGAAATAAGTCATATGTTTTAAGTGCCGTGTTCATGCCTGTGTGTTAAGTTGACACTGAGGTGGAGCGCTAAATCCTGTCCAGCAGTGATAAGGCTTTTGATGACAGGGCTGCATTAACCTACCTGACACACACACACACACACACACACACACACACACACACACACACACACACACACACACACACGCACACACACACACGCACACATACAGAGTGGTGAGGGAGGGACAGGGGTGTGTGAGAACATGCTTTAAGACGCCTTGGGTCTCTGTGGGTGACACTAAATCCCATTCATAGCAACAAACACTGACAGAGAGGCAGGAGTGAGATGGAGGCGCAGAGAGGAGGTTTATTACATCCCAACATGACATACAGGAGGAGGAGGAAGAAAGAGAAGACTGAATCTACCAAGACACACTTGGCTGTCGTCTTTGTACCACGAAGAGGAAGAGATGAGGGGAAAAGGCTTGCAGCAAATGACGCTGTAATCTAAATATCCCTCCAAATGGGTCATCTAAGACTATATTGAAGAAGAAAAATATCAAATTATCACATGACGCTGGATTTACTATATAGACAAATTATGAACCTTCTATGTTAGAGCTGTTGAGCACGAAATGAGGAGCAGCACATAATCCTGCGAGACAGCAACTTGAAAGTCAGTCAAAGAAATGAGAAATGTCTCCAACTTCAAGCTGTTTCACAGTTTCATTACAGAAGCAAAGCGTGAGTTATGCTTCCACCATCAGCCTTGGACGCCAAAGAATTGTTGCACCACAAGGCCCCGCCGCACGTCCAACATTTTCTCACAACGCAGATTCCAAATGGAGAAAATGGAGAACTTCGAGAAGCTTTGAGATTGTGGCGGAGAAACCTGCATAGAAAAAAGACTGAAACACTTTCTCGTCTCAACCAAGACTTGATGTTCATACAAGCAAACTGTAACCTGGAGAAAGTCTGGTTTGCAGCACTGCAGGTGGCATTCCAGATGGTATTGTCAGTAAAATGGAAATGAAAGTGCTGGTTCGGCAAATCAAGCAAAATACAGAGTAAATAGCATAGGGCCTAGTATTGACCCTTGAGGGACGCCTTTATCAATCATTTGGGGACTTAATTTGAACTAGCTCTCAGAACAAAACACAGAAAGCAGCTTAAATTCCTTAACAAAAGCCTTACATCCGTCCATAAAATATACAGCATGGTTGCTTTTCATCAAGCGATTTAACAATGTCATCCACAATAGCAGTTATTGTAGTTATTGCACTATGTTCAGGTCTAAATCCTGACTGCTGTGACTTGAGGACAATAAAGCAAACAATCATTAGTGTGTTGTAATAGAACAATAATGGTATATTCCTTGATTTGATAACAAAGGATGAGACCTTTTTAAACAACTGTCAATAGTAAAATGCGATATAATCCGCAATCGTGACATTAAGAAGTCAATGTATTATCAAAAGTCACAAAACTATGACAGAGATATTGATTGGTTGTGTTTTTAGTCTGGATGAATATATATACATGACTGCAGCGGAGACGGAGACAAGCGGATGAAAGAGGCCAGAGGGTGGAGTAAAATGAGACTAGGAGATATGTCTGATTCTAACTTTAACTTTCATTCTCCATATGGTGCAGTCATGACACCATTCATCCACTCCCCAGCATGCCTCAGGGTGGCGGCCCCTGTGTGTGTGTTCATGTCTGTGTGGATACCTGTTACCTGTCTCATTAACCTCCTCACAGCTTGCAAGTGTGACATTGCTGAAGGCCCAAAACAATGGAAGCATATTTTCTTTCTCAATTCTTTTTCTTATTTTACAAAGAATGAAGTGAAGTTGTAAATAAAACTGTCTTTCGTTTTCATTTACAGACCTATCCACATATTTTATAATCAATAATAATAACATATAAGCAAGATCTCCCCAAACTCCACAAAAAATAAAACCTTGACGGACCTTTTTTGAATATACTTTAGGATTTAGGGAGATTTCAATAACTATGTTTTCCTATAATTTATATGTATTTATTTATATTAATTAATGTATAATTCTTAAAAAATTTAACTCGCAATTAACTTGCCACTAAATCCTAAACACTGGTCTTTAATGTAAAGTTCATTGACACATACAGTATGGGCAGTTTTTGACAGACACAACCAGAACCCTATATGAAAATAAAGCAAATATACATTATTTGTAATACAGAAAATATTGGGAACTGCAGTTTAAAAAAAAAATCTATTATGTGAATTCAGCTGGCAGAAGGGAGACTGTCTTCATCCATCTATATGATCAGAGAGAGCCAGGCAGACAGCTGTGAGAGGTGACAGTTGCCAGGCCAGTACCAGAAAAACTCCCCTTTGCATTATTCAGCTGTAACGTCTGCTCTGTCAGCAGAAACATCAACATCCAGGTATCCCCTCATTAGTTGGCTATAACTGTTTGTCATATTATAGGTCAGTCTTTGATCAGCCAACTGCTGCTAACACACATGTTTCAATGATGTGTTCATGAAATAAAGCTGTGCAAAGTTTATGATGCTTTTGAAAATGTTAGCTGGTTATGAAGAGATGCAACAGGATTTTGGTTGTGTGAGAAAAACAAAGGGCCTCACATCAATGTGTCTTAATGATATACATTTTATGTCATTTTTATTGTTTGAATTGACAGTATTTCTTAGTACTGTACAGTTTGTGATTAATTTTTCAAACTGGCCGGCCTTCCAATCACAAAGTGACGCATGCCAATGCTTTTAAAAAAAGTTGTGGTAATCCTTTAAAAACACATCTAAAAAAATGTGAACATTTCAGGATAATGTTTTTGTAATCAATGCTATGGGGAAAATGTTTTCTTGTGACAATCAATTTTAGATGCAAACCATCTTCATTGGAGGGTGCCTATAGTCACACTTGTATATAAAGCAGAAAAAAACAATCTGTTCACAATCTGTTTCAAAATCAGCAAAACAATACAAATGGAAGTGTACTAAAATGTATCTCAAAATACAAAATCAAAATCACTCGTCATACCAGTATGTATGAAACTCCTATCCTACTCCTATCTATCATCGACTGAGAAGTATACATGAAGTATGATATCAAAGTTACAAAATAATGGAGAATTCTGATGAAGGAAAACCGACAGGTCGAATCCAACAAAAACACAGTGGTAGCTTTCAGATCTAATATGTAGACGGTCAGACAAACCCTCTGGAAGTAAGGCTGAAGAGCCCAAATCTGTCACCACAGCGAAGAGCTCACAAAACAACAATAAGCCAAAAAGAGGGAACAGATTCTTCTCACCTCAAGTCTGAAGGATATTACACTGAGCCACAGAGGGAGAAATGGAGGCGGGAACACGGAGGGTTTCATGAAGATATCATGACTTTTCCATCCAATCATGACTTGTGATGTTTCTGTGATCTGACCAGAAAGATGAGCACTATGAAGCAAGGAAGCCTTGCTTGTGTGTTTACTTCGCATATCTCAAGAATCGTTTGTCCGATCTACTTCACGTTTGTCAGATGTGTTGCTGGAACAACGTGATCTTATTCCTACATTTCATGTTTTGCTGCCAGCGTCATCACAATAATGCCTTTAGAGTAGTATCTTGATGCTGGAGGTCCATGCGTGGGTTACGTGAAACCACCCATGGCGCTTAAGTATAGGCAACAAAAGTACAGAGTCAGAGTTAGAAATAACATCAAGCTATGGACGTAATGCCATTTGACATAAAGTCTCCAGTAAAAATCATTGAACTTTAGGTTTGACTTGGGACACGAACACCGTCCCATGAGTGAAAGTCCTGTATTTCTTTGAAGTTCTCGGCAGCGCTGCAAGCAGCACTTCCTGTGTACAAGCAGTCATCCTGCTCCAAAATGGACAAGCACCGTTAACTCATTTAAATGAATTATGGATATGCACTAAGGATGCTGCGTGTGAAAGTGAGAACTACAGGCCAGAAGGGAGGAAAAGGGGGAGAAAATGGAGGAGAGAGCATACAATAGAGGGCAAAGGGTGATGGGAGAGTTAAAAAAGAAGAAGAAGAAGAAGAAGAAGAAGAAGAAGAAGAAGAAGAAGAAGAAGAAGAAGAAGAAGGTAAGAAGGTATAGCGGGAGACTTCCCTCCATGTATTAGACAGAGCTGTACAACCACCAGAGACCTCCCTGGAGACTACACACACCACACACACGTACACGCACTCGCGCACACACATGCACACACACAGACACACACACACAGACACACACACACAGGGAGGGTACACCAAAGCTATAGGCTGAGGCTGCCTGGCTACCTACCTGGCACAAAGACACCTGAAACTGCTTCAAAGCTAACACCCCCCCACCCCCCAAACACACACACACACAGACGCACACACACACCCACACACACACACACACGCACACACACACCCACACACACACACACACACACACACACACACACACACACACACACAGACAGAGGCACACAGGCCTGAGGCTAGTAACGCTGTTCCCTTGTGACAAAGTGAGGCTGTCACTCTGTGTCAGTGTAATTGAAAAATGAGGATGGATCAAATAAGAGAGCTGGGAAAAAACTGTCACACTTCATTCTCTTTTTAGATATGAGTAAACAGAAAAGTACTTCAAGTTTGTCATACAGTGATTTGATTACACGACGATGCTCTATCCTGATCATTCAGGCTCTGTTTTCACTTGTCATGTTCACTTAGCTACAGTATGCACATTGCATCTGAATTTGCCAAATTTTACTGACAAAGTCACAAATTTGCAAGGATTATGGCCAGATTAATTTGCGCCTTTCCCACATATGTTGTTTAAATCCCTAACCGCCATCCAAAGAGTTCTCGGCCCTCAGATATCCATCCCAGAGCTCTGAGCTCACGGCACATCGTCAGACAACCGCAGAAGCAACATACAGGTACAACATGTTTTAAGACAGACAACCAACGCTCAAACGTTGAGTACAACTAACAGCACAAAACAATTACAGTCTGTAATGAGTCAGAGGAGTTGCACCCACACTTGGCTTGGAAATGTGTTGATGAGTGGGGATAGCAACCGTAGGTAAACAGCCAAGAACATGAGCAAATTGACTAAAAGAACATCCAAGATTATAGGCAACAGCATAGGAAACCAGATCTTTATTTGACACGAGAGCTTTCGGAAGAGCAGTAGCGCAGGAACATATCCACATAAAATGTGTGCCAGCGGGAACATCAAAAACACGAAGGAAGTCATGGATTAACGTTTGAATTTATTGCTCTCCTTCTTTGTTCGATGAGCTGTCAATTACAGGAAATATTTCTCTCCCTCTTGAGTTGTTCTTCCTCTCGGTCTCTTCATGCCAATCCTTTGATGTTAATTTGACAAGTAGGATTACGCCCGAATGCACTTCCGACCGCTCATCGTAATGAAACAGCACTCTTAAGGTCGGAAACGGGATCTATATTTGGCGTGCGGTATGCTAGTGCCTCTCATTATACGGGACAAGCAACTGTCGACAAGGCAGAGAGAATGAGAGGGATGATGAGTGGTAACAGTCCTGTAATAATAGTTAGTTGTAATTGAGTTAATCCAACCAGAGCAATCGCGGCTGCTATGATTTATCCCGGATTAAAAGACATGCCAGGCTAATTGATCGCTGGTATCCATAGCAACAGGGTCCTATAGGGACCTAAGAGGGAATCCGGCAGCCGACACATGCATTACAAGACCAAAAGTATGTGGATACTCAAAGTATTTCATGTGTTTGTTGGACGTCTCTTTCCAAAATCAATGTCTATAGCGGCCTCGACTCTTCTCGGCAAGACTTACACAAACATGTGTGGAACTTTGCCACAAGGGCGTGCTCTCATTGGCTGATGATAAGGCCTTTGGGTTCATCCCAAAGGTGTCGGATGGGGTTGACAACAAGGCTGCAGTGTATTAGACACCGCCATGGTCTTCTCTGTCAAATAAGAAAAACATGGCTTTTTCATTCCTTTTCAACAATGGGATGGCTCAGTGAAAAGAGCGGCCCGTCCATTAACCACGAGGTTGGAAGTTCAATCAAGTTCAATCCCCGGCTCCTACTGTCTGGCTGTCATAGTGTAGAGTTGAGCAAGACGCTGAAGTCCAAGTTGCCCCCTGGGCGCTTTACAGCAACCTACTGCTCCCGTTGCTGAGGATGTGTTCAATGCAGGGATCACATTTCATGTATGTATGCTTGTAATAAAGACCTCCAAAACAATTGGTCGCTTCTCTAATCTGTAGTTCCAATATGGAGAACATCGTCGTTTGTCTGCGCCTTCTAAAGACGAGACAAATACCTATTGCAAAAATGAAACTGACGAGTTCAGTTCAGTTTTGTTTGCTTTGGGCACAAAAGGGACTCATTTGACGATCGTGAAAAATCATGATTTGGTCAAAAATAGTGAGGGAACAATCGTGAAGAAAGAAACCAACGCTGACCATCTGTACTGGTTAAGTTGAAAACCACCATCTCCGCGTCAAAGTCCGTCCATCCCCCCGACCTCCTGTTGCTCTATAATACAGTTAAGAGTCCTGCTTTGTATAACAGTTAGGTTTCACTTGAGTTTAAACTCACATAGTTTTTGGGTATGTGCTTAGATGGTACATTATCATGCAGGAATAAAATCAGCATTCCCCAAACTTTTGCTATCAAGTTGGAAGCATACTATTGTACCAAACCTTTAAAAACAGCCCCAAATAAGACAACATAGGACAACCAGTTCTGGGTCAAAGTCTCCCTAAAGAGTGTGTTAAGCACGAAATAGTTAAGTCTACACTGGGATATCGCTCTCTCTCTCTCTCGCTCCACCTGCTGTGATCTATGTCTCTCCGCCTCAGGGGAAACATAGTCATCAGTCAGTGGATCCACCCATCAGTCCCACCATCGCACACCCAGGGGCCCCCCGGGCCACTCCTAACCCCAAAACACTGCACCCTCCCCGGGATGAAACCTGGCCGCGCGCCCCCTCTCCCTTCCCTGGAGCCTCCGTGGAGCTGCTGGCTTCGACTCGTCTTACAGGGCGTCGATTCAGGCTGAAATCAAACCCTGGTGAGAGAACACGGGCCCGGACGGACAGACAGAGAGATGGCTGGACAGACAGGGAGGTGGATACGTGGGCAGCAGATGAACAGACGCATCCAGGCCAGGTTGAGGGAACAAGAAGACGTCCACGGGGACGTGCGGGGATGAAAAGAAGCTGGAAGTGTGTCTTTTTCCTGCGGGAGGTCGGGGGAAACAATTTTGCAACCCTCCCAAACTCGATGAAGCCTGATGCTTCTGCTGCAGAGTGCTTAACCAAAACCCTGAAATCTGTTATGAAACAGAGCTGTGGGAAGGGAAAGAGTGGAACAGGAGACTCCTCTATTTACCAGCTGCTGTTTAACTGAACACACACACACACACACACACACACACACACACACACACACACACACACACACACACACACACACACATTAAAAAAGCAGTAAGATGCTTACTGCTCATGTTCATGTGATGAGCTAATATTTTGAATATATACTATATATAGTGTAGTGTGTTCGTTTAACTCAAGCACACTAAACTGGTATGTTGAAACTAACAGGAACCGTGACATAACTGTTGCATTTTGACAGAACAAATGAAGATACAATGTAATAAAAATAAAAGTAAATTGACAAATACCTCAACCACACCGACAATAATAACACAAAATATCTTTCAATTAAACCAGATTGCCCCTTAAGACCAAAAAAATAATAAAATTGCAATCATTGAGAACAATAAAAATAAAGTTATATCTGAGCAAAAAATAAATAATATGTAATATGACTGCAGTGAGCTGCTTTCCTCTATACATCTTTATAAACGGGGTTGTAGACTTAATACGGCTGCTCTCAGGTCATGCTCCATGTTAAGCTGAGATCTTTTTTTTGGTTTTGAGAGATGGAACAGCAGAAAAGACGACTTGACGGAGACTTCGCGGAGATTGGCTTTTGGCAAAACGCCAAAAATCGACGAGTAGTGTAACTGTTTAACGCCGTACTGTAACCATTTACCTGAAAGTACAGGCATTTCTCCATGTATTTATTATTGACTTAATTTTATGTCCGTGTACTTTGTAATGTGTGAAGCCAGCAGCTCATGTCGGCTACAAGACACGAGCACTTTGGCTCGTTTCACTTGGAGCAGGAGAGCTGCTCCGATGCTCCTTGCAGGAGAGCTACTGTTGCCATCTTCAACGTGGGAGTGATAAAACGCAGATATCGATGTCTGCTTTTCACGCAACGTATTTTTTGAAGCTCTGTGCCCGCTGCTGTGTTTGTGCTCAGTGCTCACCTGGTCTCTGCGCATCGGGGCGGAGCGGTGACGTGTGCGAAACTGAGAGCAGAGGAGAAGTGTTGACGCGGGACCCCGCCCCATAATATAATGGTAGGGGAAACATAGATTTGTATTACTGTGCGAGACAATATTCGCGATACAATGCACTTTTCTAAGAACAAGGACATAATCCGAGGGCCTTTATGACGCACACTCTTCCCAGTAAAATACAATGTGTACGTTCTCTTTCGATATAAATCATACTAATCCTGCATCATTTACATGTATAGCCATACTGTCATCAATTGTAGATTTTGGCTTCTTCGTGAAAGCAAAAGTAATGAGGATATGTATACCCTATACATATTGAATGTGTCGCATCACAAAGAAGATCCGTTTATTTTAAGTGTAAAGTTTCAGATTGTCAACATCTGACTCATGACTATAAATCTATTTTTAAATTCCCAGAATGTGTCTTTCTGTGTTCTTCATGTTCATGAATTTTATTTTTTAGGGTGCTCTCTGTGCTACTATATTTTCCTTTCCTCTTCTCTTCTCTTCTCTTCTCACTCCTCTCTCCATTTCAAGCATCCATCCAGGAGTTAACGCGAAGGGAAATAAACTTTGAAGCTCTGCGACCTCCAGGCACGAAGGAAAATGAGAGCGAGCGGGCAAGACAGCGAGCGATGCAGCCGGGTTGGAGAGGGAGTGAGGAAGAGACTTGTTACTGGAATGTTTCAGTGCAACCATCAAGTGAATTTTACGCAAACTTTTGAAAAGTCCCAGAAAGTCAAATGTGAATTACGCGCGCTTCCATCAGCTCAAGTTGAAGTTCATGACAATAAACCGCTTTCATAGAAGACAGAAAATGGAAACAGGGACAACACGATCCCAGAAGGACAGTATTTACGTCTTTATCGGACTAAATCAGGCGCTAAACAGCTTCTCTCTGCGGTTCCATCTGTGTATGGAGCTCTCGCTGAAATCTTCCAGCTCTCACTGCAGTATTGGGTTTCCTGACATTAGCGGCCCCCGTGGCGGCTTCGAGGCCGCTGCTCTTTGAAGCTTCGCTGGTGCTGCTCCGGCTCATTTGGTAACAGGTTGGGAATGGGCCGCCGGCGAAAAATGAGACCCCGGTCGCCTTGGAAACAGGTCCCCCACCCCACTTTCACAACGTGGTTTGGAAGGGAACGCGCAGTGACATTTAGCCGGTTTCTCGCCGGAGAGCCAACGTCACACGGAGGGTTAACAGGTGGATAAACACCATTAAACAAAGCTCTAAATGATGTCAGGCCACAGGTGCACGTGAGCTCCTTCCTGTGTGTATTTCAGCGTTTGGCTTTTAATGCCACCACAAATAACGTTTTATTCTCCTGGAATACACTTCAACGCCAGGCAAATTCATGCATGTAATTATTCTAAAGTATAATTGAAGATTTTACCACTTGGAGCGACGGAGAAAAACTGCTTCTGGCATGGAATGTCGTCGAGGTGTTCCCGTTACTCTCCTCACAAGAAAACCATCCCAGAATCCGGCCCCCGAGGCCCATTTTTTGTAGGGGATCTACCTGTAGTTTAGGGAAGCTGCTTTTGGACAATTGGTGTGCGTGTAATGAGTTTGTGTTCACGGTGATACCCAGTCATTACTGTGTCATGGCGGCAAAGGACAGGAGCTAAATGTTACACAGCGTGTCACGCAACAGGCTCGTGCTAACGGAGCAGCAGGCAGCAAGTGTCAGTTTACTGCAGCTGTGAGCCTCAAGGCACAACGGCATCCTGGGAAGTGTAGTAAACATCATCTCTGTAAGCTCGGCAGTTGAAAGCAGTTAAGTGGCACGTTCAACTCAATTTAGTTCTTGTCTTTGTCATGCCAAGGGCTCTTTATTTTAAGTTGTATCACACGCATTGATCTGTTTTGATGGGTGGAAATTCGATTAAGAAAATACAGTTAGAAAACGTGGGTGAGAATCAAAAAGAGAAAATAACAAAAACACTGTTTTCTTTAAAAAATGATTGCTCCAAAAATGTTTTCTGCATTCTTCTCTTCGCTTTTACTTGAGAGAGGCGAGAGGGCCGTGTCGATGTCAGCATTTTCTTCTCTCAGCAAAAAAAGAGAACAAACGGAGAAATTGATTCTGGGAAAAATCAATTGATTAATAGCTTAATATTGTTGGCAAACTGAAACAAGTACAAACGATGAACCTTACTCTTATTTGACAGATTGTTAATCACATGAGGCATGGCCATTACGAGAACTTCTCTTGATGCTCCACGAAACATTTTCAGAATAGTTTTACTTCTTTTGGTATTTCAATACCTACCACTCATTTGGCACTACATAATTAATACTACAGTTTTTGATGCACGCGTCATCCTCCAGCAACTGTAGTGAAGTACTCTGTACTTTACTGTTTGGTGCTCCAGGACCTCAGAAAGAAGTACTTCTGCAGTTTAAGCAGTTAATTATAGCCACACTAATTATCAGCTGGCTGTGTCATTCAGATGGGTAAAATTCTAAGCAGGTCGTGGGCTTAATCAGAAACTTCTCTATTTTCTTTTTTTTTTTACTGCTTTTAGCAGCAGTAATCAAGAGGAGAGCAACCTGATGCAAAGTAGTTTACATTTCAGTCTATATGCACCTCTTTATATACCGCTCCTTATCATTCACAGTCCTGCTCTCTTCCTCTCTTTTTCACTTGTTTTACCTCTTCCCTGCTCACCCTTCCTCTCTGCGCTGCTGATTAAGAACACAACCTGTTGTTGTCGCCACTCTTTCTTGATTACCTGCTTTTTATGTTTCCATCCCTTCATCTTCCTTTTCCGCATCTCCATCTCTTTTTGGCCTAACTGCTCGCTCAACCACACAGTGTGTGTATACGTGTGTGTGTGTGTGTGTGTCTGAGTGTGTGCTGGTGCGCGGCAGCCTAACGAGTTTGATAGCTGTCACCTGATCTCGGTGATGAGGTTTGCTGTAGTAGCGAGAGGAGCGGGAGCGAGAGGAGAGTTAGGTTCCCCGCTGTAATTAGTTTTCCCAGCCTCTAATTATACCAGGCGGAATTACAAGCCTGATTGACTGTCATTTAAGCATTTTAATTCATGGAATTACCCCTTTTCTCTTTAAAAAAAAAGAGGGAGAGTTGTTGTTTTGACAGGCGGGCGTGTTGGGATGGAGTGCGGGCCATACCCATGCACACTGGCAGCTCTGACAGAGGTAAACACACTTTGTACGAGGGAAGCAAAGACACATACTGTATTACAGTGAGTTAACATAACCTGAGCTGGTAAACACACTGATTCACCACAGACCAGACACTGCTTTATGATGGGTCTTTTGGGTTAAAAACTTTAATAAAGTGACATACAATGAGTAAAACCTTTCTACCCGCCTCTCCTCTTAACCCTGGAAGCTGTGTTGTTTTAACCCTCATCTTTAATTCATCCCGACCAAGCAGCCTGCACTCAGAGCAGATTAGAGAAGCCGAGAGGCGACACAGTCATTTGGTTTCTCTTCAGTTCATAATCTTGTTTTTCCTCCTTCCTCATTCAACATGAGAGGTTTCAATGAGACTCACAGGACTCTGAACACTTTATACTGAACTTTTTCACTCTTTTGTTCCGCTTTTACTGTCTCATGAACTAATTAGATCGATCACAATCAAATTCATTTACTCTACAGTATGTTTCCATTTCAACATGTTTGTCTTATTTTCCCCAAAAGAGCGATTTCAAAGGCTCGAGAGTATCCGCTCCTGCGTTACTTATGCCATCAACCTGCTACATGAGTCATCTGATGGATTTTCCATATAACAATTGGGAGGAGATTATGATGCTATTGGTGTAACTTGGCTAAATGTCCTCCAGGTTTTGTATTAAGCTGTAAGTAGTTTATATGTATGTTCAAGCCAGTGTGTGTTTAAAAACCTTCCCTTTAAAAACCTCCCCTTTAAAATATTAATGTTAAAGATGAAGTTGACATGATATTTACTCTCAAAAATTCACAAGTCGTTGTCAAATGTGATCACAAACTAAAAACGGAGGCAATGTTATTTCATCGATCATGTCGGTGCTGTTGTGTCTTGTTTTGTTTCTGATTCTTTTAGACTTTTTTGTAAAGAACTCCAACAACGTCAGTGACTTACCGTCTTCAGTTTCCACCAAACCAATCCTGAATTCAACAGACGCTGCCATTTGTAAACCCTAGCTTATTAATCAAAGACTAATCATTTATAACTGTGTCTATGAATGAGTTACTCATGAGTATTCATGTTGGATTAATGCTTTATAACTGATAAGTTCATAGTTTATTCATGCTTTACTAATGCTAAATAGTGTGTACTTATTAGTATACAGTGCTTCCAAAAGTTTTATGTTTCCCCATTTTATGTTTGTGGACACAGTGAACAAATGTTGTTTTTTTTTGTATTTCACATATGTTTTTGACTTTGTATATTTGAGCATGATTTCTAGTCAAGCTCATTTCATTAATATTGTGCAATATCCCAAAAACAATAATTTGCCTCACAGGCTTTAAAACTTTGCCAACGTATAAGATCATTAAACCCTCAATTTGGATCAGGAAAAACAGGGAACAGAGATATAAGGAAGAAACCTTAAGAGGGAAGAGACACTCAACAGTTATGGGTGCAGAACAGGTGCCAGACATGGAGCCGCTTGCAACTGTCTTAAGGCAAATCTCAAACTGGTTGCACTGGAAAGTAAACGTCTGGTTGCAAAAGGTCAAAGGCTTTTCATGAGCCACGTCATGTGACCAGGCTCCCTCCATCACTGCCTCTGCTCTGTGAGGCTCGCTGAAGCTGGAAGATTGGCTCATGGACTTTGCTCTCATACTGTACATCTGATATCCAAGCAAAACAAACAAACACACACACACACACACACACACACACACACACACACACACACACACACACAGAGACACACACACACACACACACACACACACACACACACACACACAGACACACACACACACACAGACACACACATACACACCTGTAATTGGATCCTGTTCCTCATATCAGGTGTGATTCCCGTCAACACACTGGAGCAATAAATGAGTCAGCACCTTATGTTTCCACACTGAACAGTCGGATGGCAGGAAACTGCTCCGTCATATCAATAAACAAGGAGAAAAAAACTACAGTTATATTTGTGACTACATTCATTTAGGAACTCAAAGCCCTTTTGTTCCTCAACTATGCATTTCTTATGAATTTGAAAGCACTTTATCTCCATTTTTGTTCCTTTTCCAGCAAAAATATATTTTTGTTGAAGCTCAGATCACAAGATTTTCAAGATAAAGATATATAATATCAGAGAAGAAAAGCTTTCTAAAGCCTTGGCACGATATTAATCGTTACGATGCACCTTTTATTCATGTTTAAATCGTCTTTTACTCATCTTTTTCTCTTGATGCTCAAACACCACTTGTATCTCAAATACCATCGTGTGCTGCATCTTTTGAGAGTGTGTTACATGCATGTGCGTCTCTTGGCTTTGCTGCTCATGCTTCTATAGTGACCTGAGAACTCCCTGATCTCATTAATAATCCGGTTGACTGAGAGCCCCCGCCCTCCCACGTTCCCTTTTCCCCTTATTGTCTTTTTCTCTTTTGCTTTTCCTTTGTTCGTGTTTCTTCTGGTTTATTTCTTCCCTCTCCGTCCTCCTCATCCTGTCTTTCTTCTGTCTCTGCCTCTACGCTCCTCGCCGTCTCTCTCTCTCTCTCTCTCTCTCTCTCTCTCTCTCTCTCTCTCTCTCTCTCTCTCTCTCTCTGTCTGTCCCCTATCTCCTCCTCAGTCTGTCTCTCGCTCACACTCCCCGCAGACTTCTGCCTCTGATAGAGCAGCAGCCCCTCTACCGATTAACTCTGCAATCCCTTAATAACAATCTCATTCCCTCTATCCCTCCCTCCCTCCCTCTGAAGCCCTCCCAGTTCATTTGACCACTTTATTTCAACCTCCCATTCATGGGGCTCAGATCACACAAGGGGCTGTAATGACAGCACATTTATTAATTAATTGCATGTGTAATTACTAAAATTAAGTTTCGGAAACTTGGTAATGATGTGAGGAATTACAGGGATGGAAAGAGGGGGACGAGCTTTGAAGACAAGCCCCCTGAAGTTCTTTTGGGGATGGAGGATGGGGGAGGCGTGGGTGGATGGATAGAAAGGGGGAGAAAGAAAGAGAAAAGAGGAGAGGGAGGGGTAGGGGAGAAGTAATCCAGGAGGGGAGCCGCACTGTAGGGCTGATCAGAGCCCAGAGTTTTGTCTCTGGGCTAATCTTCTCTTCTCAAGCGGTGTCATGGCCGTCACTCCGCTCTTCCCGTTAGTCCGTCGCTCTGTCCGACGCGCGGCAGCAAATTCCCCCATTGATTCAGACTGGGCCACTTTAATTAACTTCCTCCCTGAGATAATGGCTAGCTCAGAGGAATCTGCTCGCCGCAGAAAAACTCTGAGAAAAACTTTTCCCTATGTCTTCAGGACGGCTAAGGCGGTCCCTTCAGCGGCGGCGTAATTTATTTCTTTTTTATTGTCAAGACTTTGTCCGAAAAATTAGATTTGAACATGGGGAGTGAATTGTTTATTGTCTGGGGGATTCGGGAGCAGATGTGGGTTTCCGGGTCTCTCTGTGCTGAGGCGATAGGAACAGACTCCATTATGTGTCGAGTGTGTAATTTCACTGGATGGACGCTCGGATGGGAAAAATGTCCTTGGAGGGATAAATGGTTTTATCAGACACATGAACTGTCGAGAGGGAGAGCGAGAGAGAAGACGGGAAAGTGGAATAAAAGGGGTGTCAACAGTGCAGTTTACACTCAGACGTATATTCATACTGCTGAAAGAAATAAATTGAGTCCATATGTTTTTGCACGTTTCTGGCCTTTCAGATTATTTATTACCTTGTCACTTACTCAATGGTAGAACGCTGCAGATGTTGATGGAAGGGTCAGATAACAAAACACAACAATACCTAAACCTTTCACTTGTTGCATGAAGTCAGTTCAAGCTCATTCTGAATTATGTCATCACCGTTTTTCTCCTTTTCTTGGACAGTTTGTCATTGTCACTCAAAAGGAATTGTTGAGAGTATGTGAGAATGTTAAAGTTCATACGTAGAAGGCGTCTATTATTCTCTGAAGATGCACAGAAGACATCCTGACTGCAAACATTGCAAACAGGCATGGCACAGGCACAGGACAGGAGGGCTCTGCAGCGTGGGATTAAAACTGCTCAGTTATGAAGTTTGCTGACCTCGGAGTATTAGAAAAAATACTATGTGATAGTATGGTGACCCCGGTGACCCTGGGTGCTGTGTTGTCAGTGACAATAGCTCCCTGTTGGATATCTCCCAATGTAAAGGGGTTCCCTGTGGGCCCAGCACTCACAGGGATAGGCACTGGTTGGGTGCATTGTGAGCCGGGCGGCAGGCAATGGCTGGGTCGTATAGGCGGGCTGTCTACTGGCACCACAGACAGGCTTTAGTGAGGAAGAGTGTCCTCTCTCTCTCTCTCTCTCTCTCTCTCTCTCTCTCTCTCTCTCTCTCTCTCTCTCTCTCTCTCTCTCTCGAAAGGGTTGCCTCTCTATGTGACCGTGAGTCACTGAGAGGAAGTCTCTGACTGTTGTTTGTGCGTATGCACCGAACAGCATCTCGGTGCACACCCAGACTTCTTGCAGTCTCTGGATGGCGTCCTGAAAAGAGTGTTGATTTGGGACTTTCTTTCTAAAGAAACTCAAATGCGAATGTAGAAACCTGGCGGGAGGTGAGTGTGAAAAAAGGCCTGTCTGATCTGAACCCAAGTGATGCTTAAAGGCGAATTATACTCCTGCAACTACAACTGCGGCTGGCCACGCAGTTGGATCGACGGACTTGTTTTGGTTTATAGTTCCCGTGTGTTTTCCATAATCCAGAACAGTAGGTGGCGCAATGGCCGTTTAGAGTCGACCTGCACACCGACTTTCACCGATATCTCCCTCCAGGAATTCACCGCCATCTGCGTGTCCTTATACTCCGTCAGACGGGTTTTATAAATGCTCATATTTGTGGACCTCTTCAGCCAAACGTTCTTCAACAGGATCCATTGTTCGTGTTTCTGCTGTGGCTTTTAAAAACAGCGGTATTATGCTATGAAACCAGAAATGTGAGACTCAGAAAGGATGTGGTTAGCGGACCAATCACAGCCTTGCGGGCTTGCGTTGCTTTGACGCATAGTCAGAAATTTGGTTTGACGCACGCAAGCATGCAAACACGCAAACACGCAAAATGGCCGATTTGACCACGCAAGGGCGGCCATGCGTGTCTTGCGTGCTTGCGTCTCTGTGTAGGGCAGTTCCTAAGTGTACCCAAACGTGTATGAGACTGAACTGTGACGTCTGGCTGAAGCTCTGGTCTTAGACTCCCTCACATCATCGCATCCCGAAAGTCACCGCGAACCAGCAAAACCTCCATTGTGACGTGGCTGCCAGGAGTTGTTGTGAGGACTCGGCTCTTTGCAGATGACGTGGTTCTGTTGGCTCCACCATAACAGGATCTTCAGCTAGTTGTGAAACAATCAGGATGAGAGTCAGTTCTCTGCCGCAAAACAATAGGTTGGGAGTGAATCACCGCCCCAAGTAAGGGATTTAAGTATCTCGGAGTGTTGTTCACTAGAGAGGGTCAAATGGAGGGTGACATTGACCGGCGGTTTGGCGTGGCCTCAGCAGTACCAGGCTGTTGAGAGCCGAGTCAGAAGGCCGAGCTCTTGATTCACCAGCCCGTCTACGTTCCGCGGACCCGCATATGGCCATGAACTTGGATAGTGACTGAAAGAATAAGATTGCGCTCAAATTTACTGCAGGTCTGGCTAGGTCTTACAGACATGGTGAGGAACTCAGACATCTGGAGGAAATGATGTAAAATGTAAAAGAACAACACAGATCTCCAGCAGGTGATGACAATAAACATGTAGAAGGGTTCAAATGTTCAACTGTTTCGGTTTTTGCTGATCGAGCGTTTTCATTTTGCTTTTAAAGTACACCAGATTAACTTGGCCTCGTTATGATTATCTTTTAATAAAAAATAATTCAAAAATATGTTTTGCCCTCAATGTTAATTCAGTTTTTCTCAATGGTATCAGAACTATTATATTCAATAGAAACATTTCTACTTTTCAAGGTATTGTAGGAATGATAGGAATTCCAATATTGTGAGAAAAAAATAATTCTACCTGCAGTGAGGAGTGCTTTAAGGTCTCGGTTAGTCTGCAGCACAGACACATTTACCCTGCCACACACTCAGAAGAAGAGTTTTAATAAGTCCACTAATGCTGTTTGTACGACGTGTGTGGACACTGTCTCCACTCCTCATCCCTGTGCGACGCAGAGTCTGCCTGTAGAAGTACCTCAAAGTCAAGCTTGCATGGCCTCTCCTCCTGAACGCAGCATTCTGAGGCTGATGTCTCTGCTCATTACGCACCTCCTCTCCGGCGGTGCCCGGCTATGAGCCTGTGTGTGATGCAGCCTGCGGAGGACTCTGGTCTAGCTCGGCTCCATGAAATGACTCGGGAAGGACTCCGCCAGACATTTCTCAATGCTGGATGGAGGGCACACCGCTGCATCTATGTCTTTTTGGTTTAATCACAGGCTTTACTTTTGAAGGATTCTGCTATTTTACAGTATGAATGTTGATATATTTTATTTCATATTGAATGGGAAGCACTTTCCAAAACGTTTGGTGCGTTTTATGCACATTTTTAATCCCTAAGGGGTGAGAATAAACTCTATTCCATTCCATTATCCGAACCGCTTATGCTCCTTTGGGTTGCGGGGAGCTGGAGACGATCCCGGCTGTAAATGGGCGAGGACCAGGGCTGCACGGTGGTGTAGTGGCTCGCACAAGCGCCTCACAGCAAGAGGGTCTGACGTTGAGATCCCGGTCTGGGCAGGGTTCAGAGAATAAACTCAAATATGAATATCAGAATGCCAATATTGAAAACACTTATCTGAGGAATGAATAATAAAATATTCACATCCAGTTTGACAAGTACTTATCTTAAAGCTGTTCTGGTCTCTAAAATAACAAAGTTAACAATAGATACAATGGTTCCTCAGCTCTAGCATCTTAGTGTTTTAACTCAAGTCTCGTCTCTCTCATCAGCATCGTTTCCAAATGAAGCATACAGCTGATTGTTTGACAAAAGAAGAAACAAATCCCAGTGTATGCACACCAGTTACTAGCTGGTGAATTGGACTATTACTAACTTTTGTCATCTGGACACAAACACAATGTTGCTCTGTCAGCTGGCTTTGCAAACAAGCAGCTGTTATAAAATGTATGAATGCAGGTTAAGCAATTGTTTAGGCAACAATAACAGTATCAGAAATGTATTTTCCTTTTTTCCCCCCGAATAATATAACGCTATCTTTCTGTATTCATCGAACTCAGGTGTTTCTGGCGCAGTGCCTAAATTGTGCAGCAGGCCGTGAAACGACCTTTAAGGCCACCAGGTCTGTACGAGGTTAATGATAGCCGCCGAGTGTCGTTTTACTAGCGAGAGCAGGTCTGAAAGGTCTGCAGGTCCGAAACGCCTGAACATCTCCTCATCTCCTCTACCTGTCTGCTTCTAGGAGAGGCACAAAGAGGGGGCAGCTAATCCATGTTGGCGAGGACGGTGGACGAGGGAGGAGGGGAAAGGAGGGGGGGGTAAACCCAGCCAGCCAGCCAGCCACTCTGATGTGAGGGCTTGTGATAGCGGAGACACTTGATCACATTTATCTGCAGTTTACACCTTCCTGTCTTGATCTCTGAGCTATACAGGGGATCACCTTTCCTACTCAAAGAAAGAAAGCAAGCAAGCGAGGGTTGGGGGCGGGTGGTGGAGGGGTGGATGGATGGAGGGAGAGAAAAGAGGCCAGGGCCCTCTGTGTGAATGCTGCGAGGGATTGTAAAGCGAGCTGAGCGATGACAGCTAAATGCACTAATTTTCGACTGGGACTCGGGCTTTGTCTCACAGGGAGGTTCACTGAGCTGTGACATCGAGGGACCCATTTTTAATAAATCTCAGTGATCCAAGTTACAGGTTTGGCGATAAAGATTTTGAGACGAAATGCTGGCTCGTCGTCTGGGTTTGTATATCGAAACATTCTCGTGTTCAGTTCAATATTACAACACCCTGCCCCCGGCATGTCAGTGTAAAATCTAAATTTGAGCAAAGAAATGTGAAAGTATAACTTTGACAGTGTTTGCACAGACAACTCAAGACCCGTGAGATGGGAGCAAAAGTTAAAAGTGATAACAGACTTGAAAAAATTGGAAAAAACATTTTAGTATCATATTCTTCTGTCCTGCTTGTGTTGCTGTCTTAAGAATGAGCACATACAACGTATACACACATTTACAAAGTGGCTTGATCTAGACTTGTACAGACAATGCCATAATAATAGTTTTCTTTTCATATGGCATGAAAATGACCTCGCTAAAAATGAAAGTAAGAAAACTCAGATTTGACCATGTATAAACTGAACAAAAAAGGAAAAAAATGGCTCGTGAATCAATTTATTTTTGGTTTGCTAACACCTCTCTGTGAGAGTTATTAACTAACAACTGACACATAGATTCATAAATCCAATCTGCAGTGGAGGAGAAGTAAACCGACATGACAATACATGATCACCGAGCAGAGAGTTCAGCATGGGAGGAGCAGACAACACACTAAAGTATGTTAGTGCGTACTTAGAGCAGCTGGTTTGATGAAACTGGTGAACCACTAATGAGGCGTTACACATACTAGGATCAGAAAAGGCCTTCTGAAATATGTTTTTCGAAAAAGGCTTTGTTGTTACTTCAGTTTCTCTCACACTGTACTGATCCATGACATTAACAACTAGAAAGAGCATTTCCTGCTGAAAATGCGTTGGAATGCAAAAGGCTGAAGCTTATAGCTGAAATATTTGAAGGAAATAGCTGAATATAGCTGAACATAGTGGAATATAGCTTAAATTAGCTAAATATAGCTAAATATATTTGAAAATGAAAGAATAGCTGAATATATGTAAAAACAGCTGAATATATTAATGCAGCTGAAAATTGCGGAATAGATGAATATATAAATAAATAGCAAATCATTACTGAAAATATAGAAAAGGCAAAATACCTGCTGAAAAATGTTACAGTTCAACATCATTTAATTGAACTGTTGAAAATCCTTGTCGTTTAAATGTATCATTGGAAAAGTTGAAAGGAAAACTGCATCATCTAAATCAGAGGTGTCAAACATACGACCCGGCCCGCCACAGTGTCCAGTCCAACAAAAGAAAAAAAAAAGTTGTTTTTTTTAATATTGAAGTCTGCCATAAGTGGGGTTTGAACCACTGACCCTTTGCTCCTAAGGCGGAGTTGCTAACCACTGATCCACAGGCGTAGTTGGTGAGATACCTGATATTATTGAGTCTCTACAAAACCATCTGTCAAACCTCAGGACGTGAACGTCAGTGACGCTGTTAATCCTGACGTCAATAACAAAAGTGACCTGCACACACGCGCGCACACACACACGAACGTGCACGCGACCACAATAACACGTTAACGCGGCCGTTCGCGCGCGCGCACGGCCGTTCACGCGCGCGGCCGTTGAGGCGCGGGCGCACCCGTTGGCGAGCGTTTACACGCGCGGCCGTTTCACGTTAGTGGGCGTTTACGTGTGCTGCCGTTCACGCGCGAGCACGGCCGTTCATGTGCGCGACCCGTTCGCGTGTGCGGCCGCTTACGTGCCTGCTGCCTGTAGATGCACAGACCAAAGGGCTGCTGCTGGGGACGGACCGGCTCTCCCATTCAGTCGGACTTCAACACGTCTTATCTGTTGGATTCCTATCGACCGCAGTTTACGGCAGAAGACAAGATTTCCAACGTTTTGAGCTATAAATTATGTCCAAAGAGTATACGGTTTGGAGTAGAGAGCAAGTTTAAAATATGTGTATCGCCAAGTGCCCTCGCTCTGGAGTATGACGTCACCGCTGTGAGCTGCCCAACACACAATAATGAGAAAGGCAGAAAAGGTGCGGAAAAACTATAAAACGAAAACGCCGACAGTTAAAACAATATAGGATATATCAAAAAGATGAGTAATACAATAACAGCTAAACGTTTTGTCAACATTTTAAAGGTGGAATGGTGTCTCTAGTTGAAGGCATGACAGACCCTTTCCCTTTTGAAGTTGAAGAGTTGAAAGCGGATTTGAAGATGTTCTTCATTGGAAACCATTCATTTTTTTTTTATAAAAAGCTGAATCATTTTGAAAATTGAGAAAATATGAAAAATGTAAAAGCGTAGATTAATAGCTAAAGGTTTTGTCAACATGTGAAATTTTATATATTGTCTCAAGCTCAACGTATGAAGAAACTGTAAACGTTTCAAGTTGAAGATGATTTGAAGATTTCCCCATTGGGTCCCATTATAAAAAAAAATCATAAAAAGCTTAATAATTCAAAGATTTGAAAAGTCTGAAATATGAAAGGTCTAAGCCATCGTGTCCTTAGGTAACTGAATATTTTTATAATTGAACTTTTTTCTGTAGCTGAAAATATGAAAGAGTTGAAGAGGTCCAAAATACGGATGGAAGAAATAGAATAATAATAAAAATAATAAGTTTAATAAAGATTTGAAGAACAATAGTTGGAATGCTTGCAGCATTCCAACTAATAACACAGCCTAATACCAAAACAATAAAACAACTACATTCCAAAGCATTGACACATACGGGTGTTTCCTGATCTGATGGATACATCAAGGTAACTAACACAAGTTAAAAAAAGTGGAATATTTAAAGAAGACTTAACGCTTTGGACCAGTAATGCGAAGATCCAGTAACCCTCATCGCACTGTGGTGAGTAAAGAAAGGATACACACACAGACACACACACACACACACACTCCAGAATAAAAGCTCGACAATGTAAAGGAGCAATGAACAGTGATAATCCCCCAGAATGCTTCATGGGAACAGTCTCCTGTTGTTTAGTCGTAATTATCCTTTAATATGGACCCTGATGTCGTCTCTGCTTTCGCCTGCACCGTCTCTCTCTCTCTCTCTCTCTCTCTCTCTCTCTCTCTCTCTCTCTCTCTCTCTCTCTCACACACACTCACACACACACACACACACACACACACACACACACACACACACACACACACACACAAACACACACACATGCGTACAGTACATACACAGTTTATCTCTCTTGGGCGTGCGCACACACACACACACAAACACACGCACGCACACACATTGCTCTGTGCATCATTACACTCACTGTATTGCCTTACACAGGTAGAAACCTGAAGACTGTGTTAAGCTGTTTAAGACTCTTTTAGCTTCATTAAGACAGACAGAGCTCAGTCAGACAAAGTAGCTTTCACTGAGGCCTACAGTCTGCGGCATTCAGTCATGGATAATTTAACACGGACCAAATGTCAAGTGATTTTCAACTTTTACTTTGATTCTAATCCATTCCTTTCCTCCTCCGATGCCTTCTATTCTACTCCCTTCTATTTGGTTCTCTTCGTCTCTCCTACAACCTTAACACAAATGTGCTGACTGAGAAATGTTCTCTTGTCTGGCAGCCAGCGTCAATCATCTCGCCTGTTTGTGGAAATCACACCTGAGCCAAAAAGCGCTCTGCAAGTGGTTTCACGTGTCTCTATTACGCCCGAGGAGAGCCTGATTTAACTTCAGAAGCCGCACGGAGGAGCGGCAGAAATTAAAAGTGAGGGAAATGATCTGACAGCAATAGTCCTCGTGATCAGAGAGAAGTTGATGTTTTCTGTTGGTGCGGTCGCTTTAATGTGGATTTTTTACAAGCACACCAGAGATGAAAGCGGTTTTGGAGTTATCGTAAAATATGATTTTCATAAAATGCTCAGTTGCTCAAGCCAGAATGCTCCATTTGCCTGATACTATTATTATTTCATTTTTTACACGCAATTATTCTTTTTGTAATTTATAATTCCTTAACGGTTGCACTATAGTGCAATGTATACCAACACAACATGTGGACAGATGCTCTCCGCAAAGTTTTGCTTATTACTTTCTAATGTTGTAACTTTTCCAGAAATTCTATACCCAGATGACCAGATATATTTACTTCACTGAATGTTTCTTTAGCAACTGAAAAAACGAAACGAAAGATAAAGCAGCACCCACTTCTGCAGGACTGGCTATGTTTACGCGCTGCTGTGACTGCAGTCTGCCACCAGGGGGCACTGCAACTTCATGGTGCTCACTATGGAGCAGAGAAGGAGCGGCTGTGGAGAGTGTAGTGAGAGTTTGTGACAAATAGAGAAAGTGTGACAGAGGAAAGAGAAGTGGGGAAAGTACTTGGGAGGACAGAAACGATGGGAAAGGGATATGAATAAAGACGTGACGTGAGAGAGAGAGAGAAACAGAGAGAGACAGATGAGGAGACGGACAGATGGGGTAGTTACGAGTGTATGCGTGAACACTGAGTCTGTTGGGTTGATCGGTGGAACAGGCAACACTTTCTCCCTGAACACAGTCCCTGAGCTCCACGGGGACTCACCATTGAATGCATTCCTCGAGTACAATTGAGAAAAAGTATTTCTGGTGGAGAAAGATGTCAATTTTTTTTTTGTTTGTTTTTTTGATTTTGACACCAATCTTTTTGTTAATATATTGACAAAAAAAGATGTATATGGTCTTAATGAACTCCGTTCATCCCAGCATGCCCTCGTCTTGACTTGGACTTGACCTTAAAGTCGGTGTCTTCGAGCTGTGACCGGCCGGATCGCTGAACGGCTCATTCAGAAGAAACTGCTCACAGCAGCAACAATGACCCACAATGGTGGAAACAGCACAATAACCTGGAAAGGCTAGAACGCCAGCGTAGCAACCAGCAGGTCGGGAGGTCAAAGGTCAGAGCCACACAACAGTTGTCAACACACAAGAACGTGTGACAAACAGTTAGAAAGGTAAAGAAGCAACAGTGAAAGTTTGACGTTCAAGTTTAGAAAAGTCGGATGACACTTTTCCCTCAGAAATGTGATATGAAGGATCAATATAAGTCAATATAGGTCACAGAAGTCTTTATAAAGTTCACAAATGACAGAATCTGACACACACTAAAGGGCCATTCTGCCGATATAAGACATGGAGTTTACTAATTAGCCTATGATAATAGTTTGATAATGGTATGTGGATTAATATTTATTACAGAAAAACTTTTGGCTTTAATTAAATCAACTACTGAATTGCTTTATGGAGATTTGTTCCAGGGTTTTTTTTATATGTTAGATGAAACTTATGAAATCTCTGCTGCTTTGACTTTGATAAGTCTTTATTATTTTTTGGGGGGATGAAAAAACAAAAAAAGCTCATTTAAATTGCATGTTCCCTTGTTAGGTTACACACCATAACACAAACTACAGTGCATCCAAATAAGTTATGCTCTCCTAACCCTGGGTTGATTTCCACAAAAAGTAAAGAGCCGATAGAAGAGACTGAGAGGAGGAAGGGAAGAAGAAAGAGGGACAAAGCGAAACAGAGACAGTGGGAGAGTGAATCAAAAGCCTGGAAGTGTTTCCTGAGCTCTTGTGTGTGTGTGTGTGTGTGTGTGTGTGTGTGTGTGTGTGTGTGTGTATGTTTGTGTGTGTGTGTGTGTGTGTGTGTGGGGGGGGGGGTGTCCAGGGGTCCTAGAAGTGGGAAAAAAACATCTGTGACTGCAGTGATGTCATTGCATTGAGAAGGGTGGCAAGAGAGAAGTAATTAACCATCATACGGACACAAACACGCGCGCACGCACGCACGCACGCACACACACCCACACACACACAGACACACACACACACACACGAGCACAGTGTGGGACAAAACAGAGCTGTAAAAACAGGGCCAGCTTGCGTCCAGTCAGTCCGTTACCCATGATGCCATGGGGCTGGATGGTTGTCACTAGGTTCCGGTCGGCGTGGCAACAAAGCTTATTAATCTGCTGATGGAGGGCCAGCTGCAGAGGTGGCAGACACACTCAGACACACACACACACACACACACACACACACACACACACACACACACACACTTTGTACACACATGATCGTGCACATTCACAGACTCACACCAACATTTAAAACTAGAGTGACTATTTATTGCAATTTCATTTTAGCGCTGTACGTTTACACCACTTCTCGCACACTCACACACATACACGTACACACACACACACACACACACACACACACACACACACACACGCACACATTCTTGCGCTCTGGCTCACCTCTGCATCACTGGTGGTTCTGAGTCAAACCTCTGAAGGTCAACACTCACTGTGACACTCATTTCTCAACACACACTAACACAACAAGCATCACTCGCTCACCTCTCCCCCCCCCCCCCCCCCCGCCTCCTGTATTGCTCAACATTTCTGATTGGTTTTACAAATACAGAGAGACATAGAGTCTGAAAGTATGTGTGTCTATTTGTGTGAGTTTGTGGTGTGTGTTTCTTAGTTTTTCTCCAACTTTAATGCTGTTCCCCCAGCATATCCTTGGTGGTTGCCTAGAGACAGGGATTTGAGCGAGGCCCCTTGGTTCATTCCCACACAGCCCTCTGGTCTGTGTGTGTAAGTGTGTGTGTGTGTGTGTGTGTGTGTGTGTGTGCGCGTGTGAGTGTGCGTGTGAGTGCGTGTGCATGTGTGTGCGCAGGTTGAAAGGATATTTCTCTCCTTTGCCTTTTGATTCGTTCTCAGTGTGAAGCAGCTCCCTGTGGAGACAGTATGGGTGGGCAGAGAGGAGGAGAGGTGGAGGAGGTGAAGAGGAAGAAGAGGAGAAGGAAAGAGGAGAGGAGGAAAGAAGTGACAAGAAAGCAGAAGGCTAAGTACGGCAGGATGGACAGAGAGAAAGAAGGGAGGGAGGAAAAGAGGGAGAGGAGCTGGGCAGTATGGTGTATGAAGGGAGGAGAGGAGGAGGGAAGGAGAGCTGCTGGTCACACATCAAGGCCTGGAAACAAAGAAGCCAAGAACTCTCCTTCCTCTCCTTCCTCCATCCCTCCATCCCTACAAACACAAGTTTCTTCTCACAGGAAGAGCGTGAGTCCAATGCTTCAACCGCCTGACAGCGGGGGGCGCAGGGGGGGAGGGGGGGGTTAGCTCGTCGTAGCATCAAGGTGTGAATACATGATGAAATTCACCAAAAATATGAAGGTGCCCCAACCTCAACATATAAGGAGACCAATGCTTAACCTATTGGTATGAGCCTTCACCATCAAATCTAGTGGATTTAAGAAAAAAAGAGAAAGCCAATCATCCAAAACAAGTTTGTAATATACAAGATGGGTTACTCTTATGGTTCCCTTTCAAATTAAAAGCACGTAAGCCTAAACTGTGGCGCTTTAAGGTCACAGTAGCATGCTTCATAGCGGAACCTCTTCATTCTGATGGGGTTGTGTTTAGCACTGTTTATGTGTTGTCATTGACTTAAACAAGGGATTTAATGAAATACAAAAGTTGGCCAAAAGTCTGTGAACACCAACACATTGTTCTCATATGTGATTATTGAACAGCTAATCTTTTTTTCTGAAGAATGCCCACACGATTTTAGAACCGGGATGCTGTGGTTTGTTTACAATCTGTTAACATTTTAATGAATTAACATCGAACTCCAGGGTCAACACCATGAACAATAGCTCCAAATTTAAAGTGGACAAAAGTTTGTGATCAGGTACTCACATACTTTTGATCAGACCGTGTATTTCCCCAGTTCTATTGACATTATTTATGAAATTGCTGCAAACTTCAATCACACTTTCAGTGTTGGCTCAAAATAATATGTGGCAGTGATAATACAGATTTTCCCAATAATGAGAAACATCGCAAATTACTACTTCAGCGTCACTAATAACAGTTATTACCAATCAAAAAAGTAAGTTGGTGTCTTTGTGGTATCATCACCTCTTGGAGATTGAAGTTGAAAATTGCATCCTACCTCTGTCAATCTGATTTATTTTCAACAGAGTGAGTCATCTTCTTCCCACACTACACTTCTGTACCTCTGATGACATAATGACAGTTTAATTCACTTCCCACAACTTTGATTCCCACTACTTTGATTCTGAAACATTATGCATCTCACACAAGAGCAACTTTACACGTCTGTGTAGACACACGTATCTCCTGCTACAAGTCAGTGATGTAATTAGTGTGCACAAATACTGCCTGTGGGTACTGCCATGACGTCATCAGAACAACAACACAACAAACTCATCACTTGTTATTCATCTGGGAACGACGGTGTGTTTTCTGTCTGCTCGACAACTTTTGTCAAACTCCCATGAGCCCTTGCTGCCTACCGCATCATCTCTCCTCCTCTCTCCGCCTTCCTCATCTCCTCATCCCCTCAACCCCCTCATAGCACCTCCTCATCCCAATCAACCCCCCTATCCCTGCATTCCTCCCTGCTGATGTCAGACTCTAAATGAACCACAGTGTGTGTGTGTGTGTGTGTGTGTGTGTGTGTGTGTGTGTGTGTCCGTGCGTGTGTGCGTTTTCATGTGTGCTAAAGGGTCAGGCTTGGTTGCCAGGACGATAGGCCCTCCAACAGCTTTCTGCTCCGACGCTTTGAGCCTGAGCCCTCCTCAAAGCATCATGGGAAAACAATTAAAACCCTCTCCAAATCTCTCACCCTCCTTTTTCTTTCTTCCTCTCTTTGTCCTTCTCTCTCTCTCTCTCTCTCTCTCTCTCTCTCTCTCTCTCTCTCTCTCCCTCTCTCTCGTTCTTCCTCTCTCCATCTTTCTCTTTCAGGCAATCTTCACTCAAGTTTCTGCCTGAATTGGAGGCAAGTTCTTTATTTTCATTTCGTTTTCCACCTGAGAAGTCTCTTATGGGAGGACATCAGGGGGCTTTACTCTAAACGCTGTAGTCTGAAGGCTGTGTGTGTGTGTGTGTGTGTGTGTGTGTGTGTGTGTGTGTGTGTGTGTGTGTGTGTGTGCGTGTGTGTGTGTGTGTGTGATTGTCTGGATAGCTTCTTTTGTTTGATATTCAGTGTAATGCAGTTTTTACTGGAAGGCATTTTGTGACATTGTTTGGAAAGAGGCTGTATACATAAAGTAAATAATCCTAATATTTATAATATTCAGTGAAGAAAAACAAGCTCCTACCTTATTGATTTTGCCGGTATATGTTGACAGTAGAGTCATCTTATTGGATGCTCTGCTCCATCCTCCCTGCTGTGCAGGAAAAGGCCCCAGGGATTCCAGATCTCCGTTGGGCGCCAACACTGAAAAAAAGATGTCCAGGCTTTCATTCATCACATGCTCAGACCCATATTGAACACACCATTGTCATTCTATTTAATCTCCACATAAAACAAATACATTAATAAGCAAACAAGGTTAGTCGGGCACACTTAGATGAGTGTGTGTATGTGACTGATTCAGAGGAGAGATGAAAGCCTGAGCACAATATTTTTAAACACTTCTTTCGAATCAGAATCAGCTTTAATGGCCATGTACATTTTCACATACGTTCATGGAATTTGACACCGGTTTCTACTCTTCGTACTTGTGTACAATAAGCAAAAGATACATATAAAAATGACATTGAAGAAAACGGAAAAACAGTAAACGTGACATTTTAAGCTCTCTTATTGAGGCAGCAGAGCGCCATTAGAAAAACAGAATGGACAAATCCACAAATGTTACTGGGTACCAAACCAAGGATGCTGCGATTACTTGCTTATTGTCTTAAACCCCAAGGCCACTAGAACACGTTCAACATTTTCGGGGTGAGTTTTCCGTTGCAACATGCTGCGCTTCCTCCTCTCCAATGAAAGCTGCTTTCTGTCTGTGAAGGTTCATCTCAGCCAACCAGGTGCTACAAGGTCTGACTGTTGAATCCAATTTAAATGTGATTTGGAGTCAACCTTCTCCAGACTACAGCCCCTGGCGACCCTGAACAGAAATTAGCTGGTATGAAGGATTTCTTCGAAAGGTTTTCTCGCAGGTAATTGCAAAATCTAACAAAGTGTGACGTTGCGATGTGTCTCCTTTCTGGATAATCATCACCGTCAGAAAGTCTTTGCAGTACCTATTCTTCTTAGAATACTAGTTGTGTCCTAATAATGCTTTGTGACAGATAAGTCAGCGTACAGCTTGTGTTCACTCCGTTTTTGAAGACAAAAGTTGGAGGTGGAGGTCCGGACGGTTAAACTATAGGGACAGTACGACTATGTGATGGAGGATTCCTTGTAAGATTATTATGGCCGAACGCTTCCAGTTTGCACTCACAACCTGCTACAAATATTAGCTCAAAGGTCATATGAACCACAAATAAAACCTTATGGAAAGCGGCATGTTCAAAACAATGACTTTTTATTGGAAACTTGGATCGTACGCCATAATATTGGTTAATAATTGCTTTCTACTCACCACATTTTGATAAATTCATCAGTTTACAAACCCTCTTTCATTACTGCTGCGCTCCCGTTCTATTATTTTTTCTAAATAAAGTGGTTCCAATATTTTGTCTGAACTGTTTGAGTCAGACTCGATTATTTCGATATCACTATGTTTCTAGTTCCCCGCAGTTACTACTGACTTGGACATGCATCATGAGGATTAAAATATGGGAACCAAATCAGGTCAAAATTAGGAAAGGCTATTTCTCCGGCGTCTGTACAATACCTCGCAACCCTCTGATACTAACTCGTCGTGATCTGACAGGGCCTTTGTGCACTTTCCTGCATTGTCATTGTCATAAATGCCACAGCTAACCCATTATCTGCTTCCCAGCTTATTATCTCCACACGTACTTTTACAAATTCGATTAGGCCCTTCTTTCCATCTTGTTACATTTCCTCAACAGCTGAAATAATTTTTTGGAGCCACAGTAATTTACAACGCGACATTAACATGTTCTGTCCCGAGCCGTCACGTCTTCGTCTCCCTGACAAACTTACTGAAGTCATAGATAATTCATTTGATTCTAAATTACAGCTTTCCAATGTGCCGCGCGCCCCTCGTGCCGGGGTTTGTTGTGACAAGCGGGCGCGCCGCTCGTCTCCGACCGTGATTTCTGTCGGCCCCGCTGACAAAGATATCATGCAGCGCGTCTTTAAACATGACGCTGACACGTGGCACTTATCCACTCACTCAGAGGGAACAAGACAGTGTTGCTCCTCGTGACACCTCACATCATTTCCCATGATGCACATGTAAGGGGTCGCCTCCGCATGACGATTAGTAATAATAAGAGTTCTGGAAATTTTTTGGGATGTCCTTTATTTTAGTGTATGTATGTGTGTGTCTGTGTTTTCCCCCAAGAGGGGAATGGGGTGGGGAGCTGTATGGGGACAAAAGCTGCCAAAGAGCCATTGTGTCTCAATAAAATTAGACACTTCTCCTATTGTGTGTGAATGAGTCACTTATGATGGCAGTAACATTGTATAAAGGAAGACGTTTATTTAATTCTAATTCCGGTCCAAATTTGCATCTGGAACAATGAAAAGGCTTCATTTGATGTGTTTGTCTTGTTGGGGGGGGTGGGGAGGAGGGGGGACTGAGGGCAGAGGAGAGAGGAGGAGGGAAAGGAGAGGAAGGAAAAGGCAGACGAAGAGGCGGAAGGAGATATATGTAGCAAGGAAGGAAGCAAGGTGAGTGACTTTCTGGGTCATTGGAGCACACCTTACAGGTCATAGGTCATGTAGGTCATGAGTGTGAGGATTGTACGTCCCACATAGAAAAGACTGTTAGTCTGAGAGGAAGTAACGTGCAAGTGTGTGGGTTGGAAATCAGGGCCGATTTAACTCCACGCCGTATGAAAGTGTCGCCTTTGTCTCCAAGTCGATCAATAAATCTCCATTCCCTTTCTCAAGGTCAGGGATCAGCTTTGTTTAGAACGACTGTCAACAGAAGCAACGTCAGGTATAGAGTTTAATATTGTGTTTTTATACATTCTTTGATTGAGTCTCTTTTTGACTCGGACACATCAAAGAGTGAGCCCGCCTCCAACCGGGTTCACAGCTCTCAGCTGGGATTGGGGCTCGTGTTGGACTTCCTCATTCAGAGAAGCTTCCAAATGTTATTTGTGATTTGCATTGATTGGTTCCTCCGTAACATCCACAGACCTGACATTTGATATCACCTATTTTCGTACACCCTTATCAATAGAGAGGTAAAAAGGAAGAAGAAAAACAGACAGAAATCAAGAGAGGAGACAGATGGAAAGAGGATGAGGACGGAAAAACACACAGAGACTCAGAGACCTTGGAGGAATTCTGGGTGACCTTCGCCTTGCGTGAATTAGTCTGGAGAACAGCCGGCTGGTCTTGCCTGAGGCACACACACACACACACACACACACACACACAAGAACAGAGAGACGGAGAGATGTCAAAGAACCCAGTGTGTCTCAAAGACGAAAGGACACATTACATGTTTGCTGCATGACATTCCCCAAAAATGATTTGCCTCTGCGTTTGTGTGTGTGCGTATCCGTGTGTGTGTGTGTGTGTGTGTGTGTGTGAGACCTCTTGGCCAGAACTTGAGTGCTTCTGTCAGCTTTAACTGTCTCCAAAAGCACACAACTGTTTCATTTAAGAACGACAGGAAGAGATCGACACACACATCTACACTCCCCCCCCCCCTCCACCCTTTTCCCACCTCCCCATCTCTTTCCTTGGCTCTCAATGCTCCCTTTATTCCCCCCTCCCTCCCTCCTTCTCCCTCCGTCATGGCATCTCTCTCTCCTCCTAACTGCTGTTTTGACAGCCATCATGGGCGTGGCTAACAGGCCTCCAAAAGAAATTTGTCTTTCGGTCAGTCAGTCTGTCAAATTTCCGGCTGATAGATTGTCGGGGGAGAGAGTGTGACGAGGACTTGGACTCACCCAAATTCTCCTTTCAGCATATCTCTCTCTCTCTCTCTCTCTCTCTCTCTCTCTCTCTCTCTCTCTCTCTCTCTCTCTCTCTTTCTCTGTTCACCTACTTTTCAATCTCTCCGACATGCATTAAAAACAACTGAAGGGACAAGCCACGATTTGAAAGATAGAAAATATCATTTGAATATGAATACTAGAGTGTTTCATTTGTGTGTGTTTGTGTGTGTGTGTGTGTGTGTGTGCAGCAGGTTTATTTCCTCCAGCATCTTTTCTCAAGTTTTTCCTTTGTGTCAGCCAGACATCTTTGGCCTATTAGGAAAGAGACAGCGACAACAGGGATGTTGTCGTCATGTGAACATGTGAAGGCTTCACTTTGTCCGCCATGATGTCAGGGCGACGGCACGGCCTGAAGCGAGACTCCCGATGAAAGGCCATGTTTTGCTCCGTGCCTGCAGGACGCCAAAATAGGCGATAGCGATAATAAACTAATGTTTACGGCTCGTTGCAACAAATCTCTTAACTTTGCTTTAAATGGACTTAACTGCTGAAACTGACTCAGCGCTTTCACATCAAATCCACAGATACATGTATTTCTCTTCAGATTACAGTTGTAATAATTTTGTTTAGCAAACTCTTAAAGACAGGTATGTTGTATAAATAAAGCAGAAAAAAGGAAGTAACAACACTTTTTAACATACTGCATTTCTAATAATGTATACAGTATGAACATACATGACCATATGTTAACTTCCCTCTGCATCTAGTGCCAGCATAAGAGTATGTGTCTACTTCTAATCTATTCTCAATTCACAACCACTTCCCAAACTGCTAGTTGGTCCTTTCACACATCGCTGCCTGTTGAACATGCTCATCGAAGGTTTTGGATGTTTTTCAAGCACGCCGTGGTCTTGAAATTCTGTCCACCTGTGCAACAGAAACTAGCAATGAAATGTCACTTTCTTGTCCTCTGAGCCACACCTCCTCCCCTCCGCTCATCAGCCCTCTCCATTAGAGCTAAAGGTGTTGCTTCAGTCTCTGTCCTCCACATTGAGAGATGTGTCTGTGCTGATTAATTGCCGTCTGATCGCTGCTGTTGCTGCTCCCCGCTAATTCATCTCTCTCTGGGTTTTTTACAGCCTGCGGCGGCCGGGGTGTGAGGGTTTCGAGCGGTAATTGTGCGGTATTTGTTGCTAATAGGATAATAATTGGAGCAGGTGCAGATAGCTGGGTGGTTATTGGGCCTGGTGGGGAGAGATGGAGTTTGGCACCACGCCAGGGACGCCCCCTTGTGCGGCACGACGACACGTAAAAACACACTTTAAAAACCAGAGTGCCACAGAGGGAGGGCAGTTATTATGCTCTGCTGTTTTATCTTCCCCATCAAGCTCGATCTGTCTCTCATGAATCTGTGTTTCGATGAATTCCTCTATTACTGTATATTTTGCTGAGTGCTGTTTCCTCTCTCACCGCTTACTTCCCTCTATTTAAGTTTATATATTTTTTCTGATATGACCTTTCAGCCTTATTGTTTCTTCATCCTCTACTACTACTCCACCTCATCATATGGATCTGAGAACGGCAAATAAGAGTCATCCGTAGAGGGAGACCTCAATTGCAAGACTTTATTTGGAAAGTTTCAGATCAGATCTTCAGACACTGCATTCAAAGAAAGCTTTAAATGTGGGTTTTTGTCTTTTTCACACCGAATGTGTGTTCCCATATTCAATACTTCATGCCGCAGTGGTGCCCAGGTTTCAACCGGTCATCATAAGCCGGTGCGCTTGTCTTTTCCCCGACTCAGGACAGTAATCGGCTGTAAAAACGCCGCTAAACATCTAACTTCCTGTAAAGTCTTTGTTATTTTTCTTCGTCCTCTTGAAGAACAGCAACTAATGGAGATTTTGTTTTAAAGCAGCAAAGCATGCTGGCCAGATACACATCTTTAAGACACAAGATGGTGCTGCTCAGGAACTGCTTTGGTCCAGAAGGAGAGAAAACACCTGCAATATTTTTTTTTAAATGACTTTTTGGTCCTGCTTCATATAAATTATAACAAAGTACTGAAGAGCATATGCCAATATACATGCAGCCATGAAAATTCATTAGGGATGGAAAAGGTGAAAAAGAAGGAAGATCATGTCACAATATTGTACTAACCTGCTGATATTTAAGTAACAGAGCAATGTAAAGTATTTGTTTTTCAGTGGACCCTCTCCAACTGTCAAACTAAAAGAAAAGCAACTATATTCCACCTCCAGTGTGTGACCCGGAGATACTAACACAACATGAACTATGTGCTATTCAAACAGAGAAACCTGCTGCTGCTGCAGTCAAAAAAGTTGGTGTCGCTGTCAAGGTTACCAGTCAGACACCTGCTTCTCAAATTATTTACCATACTTTTTTCCCTGCCTCAAGGTTTTCTGGATGCAAAATGAAAGGCGGCGAGGAAAACCGTCTAATTTCCAACATGGAGGGGGAAAGAATCCATCTGTGAAAGTGCTGAGTAACACCTCCAACCCTCCGAACCACCGCAAAGCTGCAGTCATGATTAAAGCGAGCGACGTCTCCTCGCTAAGGTCATGCTATTAAAAAGCGAGCCGCCATATTTTGGCAGCAACAGTATTGTTGTGATCACCCCTCCCCTCGCTCCCCTTTGAGACTCCTCAGCCTTGAATATGGTGATGATATTAATACTAATCATAATATAGCCGGCGATAGATATAGGCTCTTCCGCTTTGAACTGTAAATGGGTTGCGTTTGGGGGAAGAGAGGCGATTAAGAGACGCGAGACAGTATAAGATGCTAAATCTGGGGAAGCAGAGCCCCCACCCCATCATAAACAAATAATCCAGCGCTGCTTCTCAAACCCCCCTATGCCATCTCAAATCAGTTTGGATTAGGACAGAATACAGGGATATTCCCTTTAATGTCACACAGAGACATAGAGCGAGAGAGCGAGAGAGAGAGAGAGAGGGTGCATCCTCTTCTCCCGCACCCCCCAGACCCCACCTCCACGATGCGCTGTGTTTAGCCCCGCTTAGCCAAATGAGCTCCTAATAAATGCAGCGCTGAGCCCGTCTGCTGAGGAGTCGCTTATAATTGGAGGGCTTTCTCCTTCGCTCCAGAGAGGAAAGTATTAATGAAGGGGTGGGGTGGAAGGTGTGTGTCGAGGGTGGAGGGTGTGTGTGTGTGTGTGTGTGTGTGTGTGTGTGTGCGTGCCGGCGTGAGTGAGTGTGTTTGAAAGGTGGAGTGAGTGAGTGGGTAAGTGGGTGACAGTGTGTGTGCGAAAGGTGGAGTGTGTGTGTGAGGGTGAGCGGTGTACGTGGTGGGTGTGTGTTCACGAGAGTGAGCAGATCGAGGTTTTATTTTTGTGCATGCTTTGCATATACTGTCAGAGTGCGCGTGCCTCGTTCATATGGAAATGCGGCTCCGTGTCTTCGTTTAACGCTGCAGCTCACCAACCAAACACACTTGTGTGTGTTTTTTTTAATTTTACCTCATGAACCTGTCGTTATCGCTCCTTTTTTTTTTCTCCATTTCTCTCCATTCCACTCCTCTCTTCTGTTTAATCCCGCTACCTGCAGCGGAAAGCTGCTTTGTGCTCCAATAATAGGGAATCTATATGTTTATAGATATGGCTCACTTTAGTGTTTGAGCACGCACGCCTCAAAGACCTTCAAATCCTTCCTTTTGCTTTCTTCCACCTCCTGTTTGTGTCCCTCGTCTGCCGTCTGCTCATTCTCCTGTGGCTATACGCTGAGCAAAATATCAGCAGAAAAATGAAACACAGGTGAAGAGGGCTGCTTTGTTTGTCCACTCGGGTAATTAATTCCCACCTGATTAGAAAAGTTGACCAGTGTGTGTGTGAGTCTGTTGACTGCAATACACAAGTGTGAAGGCACTAATTTGTCATTGGCATTTGGATAACAAGATCAGAGAGCTCACGGCCACACTCCCACAAACAGAGCAAAGAGAGGTGCACCCTGTAATGTCAGCCTTTATCACCTAACTGGCTGAAATCTGACAGAGCAGTGTGATGGACGAGGAACCAATGGATGTGTGTGTGAGAGGCAGAGAGGGAGCGAGGTGTCGTGGAGCCGCGTGGACTTATCACCGCTCTGAGGTCCCTCGCCGGCAGGGCACACACTGATAATCCTGTTTACCCTACAGCTGCTCTGACAGATGTTATGATGGATGGGCTCGTATACTGTAATGTGCAACACACGCCCTCAAAGAGACCCGAGCGGTTCTTGTTGAGGAGTGTTTTGTCCTTCTAGAGCGAGAATGACCCCAATCTGTCTCAAACACGTTATTACAGATGAATTAATGACAATATAATGTCAATAGTTGTGTTTCTGAGCATTTTATTTATCTTACATTGTATTCATTATTTTTAGAAAGTGTTAGAAAAGTGAAAAACAAGGTTTCAGTTTAAAAAGGACAAAAATCTCCATCCTTAGTTTTAATTAGGACATACTTCGTTATTTGTGTGTTTAGCGGGGCGGCGCTAGAGAGAAGGAGGTCACAGCATGAGTTTCGAGCAAGGACTTGATGTTTACTCACCATTTTAAAAGGTCTAAATAATATAGCAAGTATGATACACAGCCTTTAGAAAATATGAAAAAGGAGCCCAAAGGAGCCCAAAAGAGCCCAAAGGAGCCTGCGATCAAAGTTACTGAACGCTGAATGTTCAACATGGGCACAAAAAGAGTCGGCCTGTAATGCACACTACATCATGACTCACATTGTTCATTGACTCATTGTTTCATGCCACATAAACATGACACACTATTGCATATATAATATATAAAACCCTTTCGAATGCTATGGACCTACATACTCACCACTAGCAATACATTTACCCAATAATGTCAATATTGCATGAGAATATCGCACACATTGTCCTGAGGTTGTCTGTGGGAGTAGGGGAGTCACTCTTAATTTTTCTTGACCTTCGTGGGTGCTGGTGGACTGGACTGCAGATCATGGACCACTATTATAGAAGGACAGAGAGGAGAGAGCGATGGGGACGAGGAAACAGAAGTGATGGAAAGTAAAGAATTATAACCATCTAATACCATTAGGGATGATAGAGGGCTAAGCACCGGCGATCAAAGTTAGCTATGTTAATGTAGGCTTTGGGAAGGTGAATACTTAACTATTGCTACCCACAAATCTAATGTTAACCCTTCAGATCCCTCCTCACTTCATACATGACAGGCTGCATGGCAGAGACGTGGGTCTAATGTAGACCCACGTCTCTCTCTTTGACAATACATTATTGTTCTATCAATAAGTTATAACTGCCAATGCATCAACCCTAGAAAAAAAAGTAGAACTATTATCAGGTAACACACAAAATAAAGTTGACTACTAAAAGATGATACACAACTGCACATGGTCTCGGAGTAGTAAAGCATTTAAAATATGGACCTTCTTAAAATACTTACTTCTAATAATTCAAGGGAAAATCATAGTAGTGTTAGATGATACGAGTTTGGCTGTCTTCACTGATAGAAGTGAAGTCATATTAGGCATAAATCCCAATCCAGAGACAGAAAAGGGGTGAAAATGGGCAGTTAACAGCTTAATGTCTTATTGTAAAATCTGAGTAGGAATCCTCACCTAATGTAGACCCGCGTCGAGCAGCAGGGTATCCAGATAGTCCTGGTTTAATGAAGCTTTACAGACTCGAGCTTGGGAATGGATGGATAGTGGTGTCTGCACTTAAAATCTGCGATAGCGTTGGCCTTCACTTGGCTTAGCGCTTGAGAAATCCCAGCCTAATGTTTAACAGCCCCGAATACAGAAACTGACAAGGGCTGAACTGGCGATAGCTGGCTGCAGGCGTATCCTACAGGTAGAGAAGGACCTCCATGCTTAGTACCTGGAAATCCTGCTCGAAGGGCAATCGGCAGAGTCAGAAACGGCCTAAAACATGAACAAGCAACCGCAGAGAAAAAGTGTTCAATGCCCAGTTGACATTACAGGCACAACGAGAAGGACTTCAGTGGCGGTTCACGGCACATGGAACAATTATTGCTCCTAGCTGAAGATAGATAGGTACTTTATTAAATCGTAACAATAATAAAGCAAACATCAGGTAATTAAATCCCATTCAGTGACAAAAATGTGTATGCTAATTCGATCACCATCATGGGAAAACACACAAACAAGGCATATTGTACTTTTTTATTTTTGTTTTATGCTATTTCGTAACCTGTATGTACAAATGCTGCTTGCGGGGATTAAGGTTACACATTTTATCTCACAACTTTTGATTAGTTTTCAGTGGCCTTTAAATTAGCGTTGTATGTATATACAAAATAGAATATTAAGAAATTATTAAGTTTATATTATTATCATTTTTCTTTTTTGGAGTATTATCATTATTCGGTCGCTTGTCAGGAAAACGTTAACACTTTTGGTAGCCTTCT
The DNA here is from genome assembly GCF_023055335.1 of Clinocottus analis. Lineage (NCBI taxonomy): Eukaryota > Metazoa > Chordata > Actinopteri > Perciformes > Cottidae > Clinocottus > Clinocottus analis. Next base: position 109,990 of record NW_027176031.1, on the reverse strand, counting down.
ACAAATGAGAAATGTTGTTATTTTCTCAATCCAAGGCTGTTTTGTATCTGTTTTTTCTTCTTTAATAAAGCCATGATCACAATGGCAAATGTCGACTAACCTTACCAAAGTTGTAATTCTAAATATTGGCCAAAACAAAAAACAATCTTTTTTTGAAGGTCTTGTTGGATTAAAAGCATCACAGTCAAGGCCGTACTCCTATCTAGCTCAACACACTGCCTACAATATGTTCCCTATAGCAGCTGGCTAATTCTAGGAGGCGTAGAGGAGGTGAAATCGTGCAGTTACTGAGAATACAACGAGACAGAAAGAGGACCCTAAAGCTAATTGTGTGTGTGTGAGAGAGAGTCACAAGGTCATGTCCATAATGCTAAGCTACAAACGAAGGAGCGTTAGCCTAAAAGGAAGCTGACCCCAAAGCATAGAAAGAGCTGTCGACAAAAAAAGCCACTGCACGGCATGAAAGCGGGAGACAAAAGGAAACATGACAAAATAGGAGAAAGAAACATCCTCTGCTGCGATGTGTCTCTAATTGACGCCCACAATAAGGTCTTGGCTGTCTTTTGTTGATTCCTCCGTCCCTCCTCTCTTTTCTGTTTTCCGCGCTAATTTGATTTCTGGAAATCAGGGTTTTGTCTTGTCGAGTGACTGACAGTTGCCTTCGCCTTAATGAACGCCGAGTGAAAAGGAAGAAAAAAAGATTCTGGAAGATAACGCTGCTCTCTCCCTTGCTCCCCTCTCTTATATCAAGCTACAATAATTAATTCACACACATATCTGCAACATTAGTTCCAGAGGAGATAATTAAGAAAATGATTTTGGTATTGTTCCCCGGCATCTATCGAGACAACGCCGCTATCTGTTGTTAGAAAAGCTAGTAGTCACCATTACCGTATCTTTAAGGGGCAGCCATTTTGCGTTTGGTAATTGCATGACGGATTTCAAGCGATGCTATTAATTGACTGTAGTGAGTACGCATTTATCTCCGTTTCATTCCCATCAAGTGTGTGTCGTCCATGCGCTAGAGTCTGCGAGAGAGAGATAGTGTGTATGTGTGTGTGTTTAAACAAATAAACTATCTTTGCTACACATTCATTATCATCTTAAGTCATTTATTTTTCCGCTATCTGGCAGCAAACATTTGTGCGTGGAGTCCTTTGTCACGGCGACACCATTCAGCCAGCGCTCGGCTGCGGTGCGGTGTTTTCATTGTGTCTGTATCTTGTTCATCATGCTAACGTCAACTGCTAACATGAAAGACAACTTTTTATCAATACAGTCGGGCACAAGGCCAGATATTAAATTAAACGGATTGAGAAAGTGGGGATGGGATTTTTTCCCTGTTTCTTTTTCAGAAATGCTTAAAACGTGGGCCGTCATTTCACAATAATATATATATATATATATATATATATATATATATATATATATATATATATATAATATAAATGGTGTCCATCAAATCTAACAGCAGCACCTGTACAACATTTTAAAGTAAAAGTGTTGCACTTAAATCCCACTTAAAACATGCAGAAGTTATCACAGTAATAGTCTGTATCTCATGAGCAGTGCGTTTGTGGAGCTGCTTTTTCTCTAAATTGCTTCTGAATACAAATACCGTTTAACGCCAGAGCTTTCTTAGTTTCATTTATATGTTACTAATTATTACTTTTTTAAAAGCTGCATCACATGATTTTTTATGACCACTTGAGGGTCATGTTACCTCATAAAGTTATTCACATGACGAAAGTATTCGCAGCCATTTGAGTCACGGTTCTGATCACCTGATGAATATTCACTCCTTTTGGCTTTAATATATTTAACTATATATATATAAGTATATATATATAGTTTTAGGCTGCAAAACCAAAACAATCAGCTGGAAGACATCGAGCACCTTTTGTAGAGCTGAGGGGAAGAGCACATCATTCTCTGTGGGCTTGTCACTCCAATCAAACTCTTTCCAACCATTGTAGCCACTGTGAGTAAGATAAACAGGATTTTATTTGCGTTTTACACAATCTAAGATGCCGAAAGCGCATGCCATGTGACACTCTCAGCATGCATTGGACTGTCTGTGGTGCTACAAGTCAACTAAACTCCACCGCAGCTACCTGGAAAGATCTACATTGTTGTCGTTTTTAACATTCGGGGAAGTTGCGGGTCGCTGAGTATTTTTTCTCCTTTAACAAACAGTTAGTCCATTGTGACAACTATAAGACCACAGAAGAAGACATGCAAGAGAGGAAGTCAAAGGCGGGATGAACAATAACTCAGGGGTGTGTTCTGTGGCGGCATGTTGCATCCGGTTACGTCAACACGTGTCCATCCATTGTTAAAGTGGCTGGCAAGTCCAACATAGTATCCTTGTGTTGTGGATTCCACAGACAATCAAGGCTTTTTTTTCTTTTCCTATTATTTTGTAAGATGTCATGTTGCAAAATAAAACTGTGGGGCTCACGCAGACTTATGACCAAATTGTCGCGCATGAGTTTCACCTCATTAGAAACTCCTGGACTGCAACCACATGATAGGTTTGGTTTCATTTGAAGCCCTCAGTAAATGAAACAATGGCAAATGGGTCTTTAATAAAAACAATTAAGTATCTATAAATCCCCTGCATTAGTGGTTTTGAAGTAAAACAAATACTTTTAGATGAATCCAAAGTACCAATTAGACTGGCCCCCTAAACCCAGACTTTGTTTTCTGTATTTGCCTTGTGGACCATCTCGTAGTCAGCGGTCTTTAGAAATCACATTACCTCTGTGTTTACATATTAAAGCTAACACTTTTGATTTACCTGATCATTCACAGAAGCAACTATTTGCTTTATTCCCGTGTTTTAAGGTACAAAGAGTAAAAAAGGGTCCCATCGCAGTGTTCGAAGCCTTTGATCTTTCTTTAGAATTGCAAATTTCAAAAGGTAAGTGAATACAGCTGACATTGAATATGATTGAACAATGTTGTCGGATCAAGAGGAATTTACAAAACTTTGAAATACTTTGATTACTTTGTGTTAGAAGGACAGACGTCAGATTTTTATTTGACTGACATTATTTGATTGGTTACATTTTATTTCTCAATACCTCAAAGACCTTGTACTCAACATTTACACAGATATTTGGATTGAGGACACCTTCGGCTGCACAGAGCCCCGGCACTGGTGCAGTTTCTACATGCCATCTTCTGTTAGCCTGATGGGTATGCTGTTAGCTGAAGGTCAAAGTTCATGTTTGTAAGTATGGAGTTTCTTTCCATCATCTCACATGCATACTGTGCATGTACTCATGTCACAAATGTGTGTGTGAGTGTGTGTGTCTGTGGAAAAGCAGGTGTGTGTTATATTTAGCACAAGGTGCGTTCCTTCACTCTGACGTCAGTCAACAAGACGCTCGGCCGAACCCTGGTAACTAATGTCCTGTCAGTCACAGAGCCAAACCCCTCCCTCTTAGACAATAACCATCCCGTTCTCCAACACCACCTGCCTGCTTGTGTTTGTGTGCAAGCCCTGTGCATGAGTGTATATGTGTGTCTGCAAGTGGCCATGCTCCTATGTGCTGCACTGGTGTGTATACTTGTGCTTTTGACTGACGTCTTGTGTAAACTCCAGTCTCTCTGTTGTACAGCAGGTTAGATGTGCAGGCCTGATAGGCCATGTACACTGAGGATTCAAAACATTTCTCAAACATTGTACTCAAACGTCAGGGTTCAGATGTATAAACCAAGCGTGCATCTTGTCCCGCACATAAACTGAAGATCGTGCAGCGCCTAACTCAAAGTTCAGAAAAGGTGTACGCACTGTTTTAGCTGGTATAGTGGCGAGGACGACGATAAAGCTAGGGTTCATACACATTCTGCCCAGGGGATTTTCATGACTTTTCCATGACTTTAAACCAAATTTCCATGACCAAACATCTTGTGAAATCTCGGTGTATACATTAAAAAGTGAGAAAATGTAGAATTTAAACTAACAATTTGAATTCCAAAGCATACAGTATTCCTTAAATGACACAAATGAATAAGAGACAATAGTTTAATTAAAAGAATAAACATTTATAGATGTACTCAACGCATGCCTGCTTATATTTTGAGCATCTTTTTTTGAAAGCATGTTAATTATTTGAAACTCAGCGTAAATGAACGACATGAACATATGAAAATAACACTATGACTTTTCCAAAACTTTCAGGATTTTTTTGTTGTTGACTTTTTTATTTTTTTTATTTTTTTTACCGTTTTCCATGATTAAGAGATGGACAACATATGTTTTAGTGTTGTTTGCCAATTTCACAGATTGCGTTATCTTTACAAGCAACACAGCGCTCGACAAAATGTCAACCGAAGCAAATATATATAGTGTATTTCAACATTCTTATCATTGACATTTGAGCCATGTTCTCTCTGTTAGGGATTCAATTCATCCTGAATTCAGAAGCACTTTGTAAAGTCAGTTTCTCCACGAGCACTAATATTGCATCATACTTCTGACATTAAGTAATAATAATGATGACCACCATTTTACGGCGATGATGGTTTAAAGGGACATGTGATAAATTAGCTGGCTGCTATAAAAGCGACAGCCCTGTCATATGAAACCTCGCAAATGTAACAATCTGTGAAATGTCACTTGTTCTTGCCGTGTGTCTCATAGACAGGTCCAATGAGTGGCGGAGTGAGGAAAAGTATTGATATGCTAGTTTGTTTTTCGAGTGTGTTCACATCCATTAATGGCTAACTGAGAGTGGAACTGAGGCCTGCGCATGTGCACCTAGTTCCACGATGATTTATTATTACAAAATATGTTCATAAAACAGAAACAGAATCATTTAGAAATTGGACAAAAATAAATCAAAAGCACATTTTGTGTCTTTGTACGCGCATACTGTTTAAGTTATTGATCCACCCAGATGCTTAACTCCATAATGGACAAAGTGATGATTGTCTAATGTAAAAGTTTCCTCATTACAGACAAAATGTAAATGTTTTGTTAAATGGTGAGAAACACAACTGCAGGAATGTTTTCTAATACTAGAAAAATAACTGTCTGTTTAAATAAGAGGCTAGAATATAAAAAAGACATATTTTAGTTATCGTAAAAAACAAAAACAAGGACTATGTACAACCATTAAATACTTTTCTTTAAATGACATTGCTGCTGACCACTTTGAGTCATATCAGGATGTATTTCTCGTCTTTTTCAAACACCTAATCGTTGCTCAGTGTTGCCAGAAAATCCAACCCCAATATCAGATCATCTCACCAGCACACAAACGCACGACTACATCTGTGAATATATTTCAAGTCAATCAATACTGTTATTGTCCAGATAAGATATCTTTGACTAAATCAAGATCAAGCGTTCACGTTCTTGTTGATGGATTACTCATCAGTTATTTTCAAAGAAGTGAAAATGAAAGCTTTTTATAAAACTGATCACTGACAGTTACTGATAGTTATGGTGGTCCTTGATTATAATTGCCTGAGCCGCATTCAAATCCATTGGAAAATATATGGATGCTGTGGAAGTGTGTGTGATGCAGTAGCGGGCCGCGGATTTGGGGTCAACGCTGCTGTCTAGTTTAACAGCTGATCGCGGTGCCAGAAAATGATAAAAACAGGCCAGCAGAGAAGGCTTAGCAGGCCCTGACGGCCCGTCACTGGTGTGATGTGATCAAAAGCAACAGAACCTCTACTGAGTGGAGCTGAGCTTCTGGTAAAATGTTTTTGACAAATACAACTTCATGCTAAAGATACTACGTTAACTATCACATGCGACTGAAAATGGTTAGTAAAGTGACTACCTTTTTTTATTTTTGGATCTCAGAATTTTGCTGCTGCAATATGAACTTTTTTGGGTTTAATTGTAGATGTTGGCTACAGATTGAACTAACAGTTTGGTGGCATTTCCATTAAAGAAGAACAAGCCGGTCAAATTAATTCCCTTTGTTGCATGGTGAGATTTAAAGGCTGAAAGTGACTTCAACAGGAGAATTCCCTATTGACATCTTGCTTTTTTTGTCCTGGAAAGACTGATTTCATACCAGCAAGATGTTTTCTAAATCATATAGCATTTCTAAAAGTCTCTTCTCCCACTTAAACACACAAACACACACCCCAACAGTGTTTGTGTGTTCCAGGTAAAACAGGTCTGATATTTGAGAACCAGGTGCTGCTGAGAGGAAGGGAGCGAGGAGGTTCACTGTGTTTTCTTTCTCCTGCGTGCCAGAAAACCAATTAATCAACTTCCTTTGTGTGTTTTTACTACCAACCGTCTTAACAATCTTTTGCACAACACCCTTTGATATCTGGCCCACAATCTGTAAAACCAACTTATGTAATTGTCTACCTGTGTCTTTTGAAGTAACCACTGTAGTTCCACAAACCGCATTACTTTGATCTAATGAAATGAATGTTATTATGGATATGACTGAGCAGTAAGTACAAAAATGATGAACACTTAGTTCTGTGGTTATTGTGGGCTTTATTGTTAACTGGCTGCAGAAGCAAGTTTGTTCAGAAAAACATTTTTTATCAAAATAGTTTTACAATAGATCAGACAGATTGCAAACTGAGTGGTATCCTGCCAAAATAGCTGGCAGGAGAATTACGAGCACCTGAGTTGTAATTGCCATCCCTTCCCCCAAATTAACTACCCTGAGGGAGGAGCAACAACACTGCAGGTGTGGGGCTTGATACGTTGTACTTTGCATCCAACGTTGTGGAGGTGAAGTGGTTAAGTACATTTGTAAGTACAAAACAATTCTGTAACTTAAAGAAACTCAACATTTGGACTTTTGGGTACACAGGTCAAGGACAATGGTCTTCTGGGTGAAAGTCCAGTGTTTGTAGGACTTCCTTTGCTCCTGTCATAAATATTGGGGCCATTCGGAGCTCACTGACCAAATAAATAAATATAATTTTTAATAAACCGCCTGCACCTGTACCTCTTCCAACCACTCAAAGTGCTTTTACACTACGTACCGTCATTCACACCCAAAGCAGTGGCTGAGGAGCTACCTGCCGATCAGGACAAACTAACATTCATACACCGTAGGCACAGCTACGGGAGAAACTTGGGGTTAAGTGCCTTGCCTAAGGACACATTTACATGGGCTAGCGTAGCCGGGAATTGAAATGCCGATCCTCTGTTTGAAGGACCACCCTGCTCACTACAGTAGCCTCTATACAGCTGTCGATGAGGTCAATTGTTTCAAGACCAGTACAGTACTACTCACCCGCCAACTCATAGCATTTATAAGCCTAAAGTGTCCTGAAAATAAGACTACATTACTCTCTGGGCCAACACATCTGACTGTACAGTAAGCCGTGAAATAAAGTGAGTGAAAACAATGTTGATGTAATTAAAGCCTGAATATACCTCAGATGTTGGCACAGTAAATGATTGTGAAATGGGTCCACAAGAAATGTAGCAGGGCACCATTATGGGGTGGCCCATTATATCTAAGGCCCATAAATACTTGTCATTAGTGTTGTATCATGTTAAAGTTTGATTTAATACTAGTGGACTGGGGATGTACCTAAAACTGTTTGTACTGCCAGAGGAGAGTAACTTCTGCACTTAGCTAGATGTTGGTAACCAGTTTCATACATTAAATTCATTAAACCGGATAAATACATTTCCATTTCTTAGCTTTTATTGAATATAATATAATTTATGAACAGAACAATGTCTTTGTTCATCGCCATCATGACTTCATCTGAATGAAACAACTGAAAATCGACTCAACAGAAAACATAAAAATAAAAAAGAGTCAGGAACTAGTGGGATGAAAACAAAGTATCCTAAGGGCTGTGATAATTATAACCTCGTAATTATATTGCTTACATTCTAATAAATCAAAGAGAGCCAAAGTAGAAATTTACAGAATCTTGAATATAGTCCTCTATACAATGCTGATTTGATTAATCTCAGGCCAACTTTTGAGAACACAAGCTGTCAAACTGTAAATTATACACACTTGACAGACACTAAAGAGACGCGCACATGTTCACTGGATAAGATCAAAGGATGACCTTTTAAAAACAATCACCCCCTAGGGGGGCAAGACTGAGCGATTGTTATATAAAACTGTAAATCATAGCTTGTTTTGTGATTTAAAAAAAGGCCAAAACTGCTGTATTTGGATGTACTGAACACCATAAGCAAATACAAGTAAAATACAGTACATGGTTTGGTACAAATTATCAGTGTTTTTTTTCGAGGCGTACTTGAAACTTTTTCATTTTTGCTGTGTCATCTTTATTTACTCTTAACCAGTAACATATAGACTGATATTTACACTTCTGAACAAAATCTCACGTGTGTAGTCTTCATTTTTGAGGAAAAATAGGTGTTTTTTTAAAGGCCCTGTACAATGTGTGTGTGTGTGTGTGTGTGTATGTGTGTGTGTGTGTGTGTGTGTGTGTGTATGTGTGTGTGTGTGTGTGTGTGTGTGTGTGTGTGTGTGTGTGTGAGAAAGGCGCTATTGCGACACAGGGTTTCACACCTGTAGCCGAACGTTTCCAGCCCACTACTTTGTTACTGTTCTTTTAATCATAGCGAGTCGCTTCCAGCCCTATTCATGTAACATGCCATCAATCCAATTGAGCGGTGGCTAATTCGTGAAAGTGAACGGTAAGCTTGTCACTCATTGCTTGTTTGTGTGTCCGTACTTGTCAGTCACACCAGGAGTAGGCCGGACGAATGCATTCTTCCGCAAAATATGTCCACTGTGGGGCGTCTGCCAGGCCGCAACGCAAATTATCTGATGCGCACCGCTGAGTGGCATTAGCTAGCTAGCATTGTCAGCCTTCTAATTCACTAAACAACAATAACATTAGCTAAGCGCCTACCAAGAGAATTTGGACCTGCTCTCACTGAATCAGTTTCATTAAGCCAGAAACAGTATTTAAGATTAGCGAAGCTACAAACGTAGCTAACTGAAGAGGGCAGAGACAGCGAGTAAGATTACTGACAGTCTGCTTTGTGAATTTGGGGTGTCACGGTATGAGTACTTGGAGCATCCAAAAAGGACCAAGAAAAAAAACAAACACTATAGGGATTCCTTAAATAATACAATACATATATAGTAGTACACAACATTCTATTGCACGATATATGTATGAGCTCCAACTCCAATTAGAATATATTATGAGAGGACTGCAGCTTTATCCCTCTCACTGCAGGTATTAACCACGTCCTTCTTTTATCATATTACAGAGAGCAGCCTATGTCACACAAAGGAAAATTGCAGCAGCAGCCAACGGCTGACTGAGAGCTTATTATATTTTCATATTTTGAATTGTCACTAGCTGGCGCATGGATTTTGAGTTTTTCTTTCCATAAATATAGACATTTCAACTATAAATTGGTGCATGGAAATTCAAAAGAATTTAGAAAAGTGCTTGACGCTGAAAATATCCAAAATTTAACACCTTGAAGTTGAGACATCCATAACTGCAGCAATACTATAAAGACATTTCAAACCCAACAATGAAGAAGCAAGTGAAAAAATTAACATTGAATTATCGGGTGACTTCGTGGGTCACAAACTCAGAAATCGGAACACCTAATGAACACTTAAGACTAAATTTGTGTTATGAAGAAAAAATTATGTTTCACCTATTGACCTATTATCTAGATTGTTGTTTCCATATAAAATGCAGTTTGCACTGTTACAAAGACTCATAGTGTGTGATTTTTAACACATGTTGAGCTCTACAGTATGTTCGTATATGGTGCACGGTGCAACTGCACTGATAACTATATGTTTCACTCAATAAACGCCAAACTATTTACACTTCATTTATTAATCCGTAACCATGCTGGTCTAATTATGGAACAAATTATTTCCTGGGGTAAAACGATTATAGATGTCATGTTTTATACTCTGGAATGTAATCACAGTGTGTGTTGTTAAGAACTGCAGCCAAATGCAAGTCAGATTGATTTAAATTAGTCTGTGATGTGAATGCTCCAGTGTCAGTCTTTGTGTCTTCACAAGCATACAACTGTACATGTATCCTCTTTTAAAGAATGACTAATGATAACAGATAACAATATCAGAGGTTTAATTCAGACCCGGCCTTTTCAACCCTCTCTTTACACATAATTGTTGCAGCAGATTTTAGTCTCTTCTTCATTCCCTCGGTCCATTTTTAATAATACACATATTTTCAGGGGTTACAGTGCAGAAAGATCTCCTGTACAGTGGGTAAATTGCCATACCTCACATTTTCCTTGAAAGTTGCTTGGCATGCTGAAAATCTCCCTGTTGTGGCTCAAATTGCAGATGTAGCCTGAAAGAATATAGAAATAAATGTAAATCTGTGTGTGTGCGTGTGTGTGTGTGTGTGTGTGTGTGTGTGTGTGTGTGTGTGTGTGTGTGTGTGTGTGCCTGAGGAAGCTCTATCTGTCCTTTGATTCCAGGGTGAGACGGCTGCATTTCAACACGGCAGCTAAAATTGCAGCGGTTGACTAAATATGGATGTGCAGCCGCGACATTAAAGAGGGAGACATAATTGAAGAACATAACTACAGGACATCCCAGAATAGGGTGGGGGTGATGGTTGTCGCGGTGACGAATTGGTCACAAGATGAGGTTGGGGGGAGTCCTGCCCCTCTTTCTCTCCCTGGGTTTCTGTCGCCCCGTAATTTTCTCGTCATTCAGCTTCCTCCTGGATTCCTCTCTCAAGCTTGGAAGCTTCCCATCACACATAGATAGATGTTTATTGGAAGGTAAAACTACAAGCAGACCTTCAGGATTTTAATTATGTAATAAAATGTGTTTTTATGTGTCAGAAACTCTGGTAGAATACACTCAACATGACAACTACAAGGGCCCCAAAACAGATGTACTATGATTTAAGAAGAACATTGAATTACGTGACTATTTTAACTCATTGTACTCCACAATGACGTGCACATCGGTGTGCCACGCTGTTAACGCAACATGTAGATTTAATGATGCTTCCAAAAATCTAACACTTTACATGCCCGCAGGAAGTTGGATCATGACCTTGAGGTTGTTGCATATTTGGCATTTATTAACTCAGACCAGCATGTTTAAAATCATTCTATTTTCTCTAAAGCATAGATGTTGCTTGTGTTAATCCTGAGAAACTAAGCACTGCACTGTTGTTTTAGAGAAACACAAAAAACCTATCTAAAATAAAAAATAAAATAAGGTGCATGTGAAAAACTCTGAGAGAGCAGTCATTTGAGCTGTCTAAGTTGAAAGATGATGATGCTATCAAGTAGCCCCGTGAGCCGGAGAAGGACCACAGTCATTATTTCTTTATCAGCGGCTGAGTGGAGGGATAAGCACCATGAGAAACCACCGGCTAATAGTGGATCCATCTGTTCTGATTGTGTGTTCGGTGGAGAATTGATGAGGCTTGTGAGTAATGATGGGTTGAAACATTCACAATCAGTGATGACAGCAATCACATAATGGGTCCTTACTTCACCTCAGAAAAGGTAATACCAGCCTACTTGATAAACTGTACTGCAGATCTGCTGTAATCAATCACAGCATTAATCTGGATGGTACATCTCACGTGTTGAACCATGTGACCAGGACAGCTCTGTGGAAACTATAATGATGAATGTTAAAATTCATTCAACGTCTTGTATATGTGCAACTGCCGTGTCTCCTGTCACTGTGTTTCAAATCAGCAGAGACATATCTCAAAAATGTATTTAACAGAGTTTCAAATGGAGAATTGGTGCCTTACTCATTGTGCATGTCCAGACAAAGCACATTTTAAGAGCTGGCACAATTTCATACAAATCAATGGAAATCATTTTTAACCTTACATATTTTATTTTTTTTTTACAAAAAAGCACTTTTCTAGGAGATTAATTAAATGCATCTTTTTCATAACTATAGTTACTATAGCTAGCTACAGCTAATGACTATACAGAGGGCACGTTGACTGTTTAGTACTAATACAACAAACTGATGAACAACAATCTATCAGGATAAATGTATGTCGTTGAGGAGCTGCACATGATGGAAAATATTGAACTAGAGCTGGAATATAAACCGATTCTATCAATTCATTTAAATGCACGGTTTAACATTTTTTTAATGTATTTTTACTTTGGGGTAATTGCGCTATAGAACTGCCACAGCTTCCCTGGACTCCTGTAGTGAATCTCACAACATTCAAGAGACACCTTTTCATTTATTTTCGTTTTGGAAAGTATGGTGAAAGTTGAATTCCTCTGTATATTTTTGGCTTATTCAAACTGCGAAGAAGTTAAGTAACTACGATAAAGTCAGTATGAAATGCAATATAAAAAAACAAATTTCAAATATCCATTTGAATTGTCTAGAAACAGTGATTTGTATCTAGCTTTTATAGCTTTATAAACAAATTGTGTTAAAAGTGCCCTTTTTTCAGTAATTGTGACAATTAGTTTTGTCTGAAAAGCTCCGAGGGGAGAGAAGTATGATCAAGCACCGCAACAACTTGCAGAGCGCGA
>NW_027176031.1:55000-92500 GCF_023055335.1 Clinocottus analis | reverse complement strand
CAGACGCCCACACTTATATTCTCCTGTAGCACCCTTTATTAGCCATAACCATCTGGCTGCCATCCAGAGAGAGAGAGAGAAAGGGAGGGAGCAAAGGAGAACAGTTGGATAAGTTCTATGGTACTTTTCTTTAACCCTTAACATGCAGCTTTCCTCCTTTTTCCCCCTTAAAAAGCTATAAAGGTCGTTAAAATCATCTAATTCCACACACAGTCTGATGTAATCACATAAAGAGCTTTTTAATCTCAGCTTCTCATCAATGAAAATTGAACCTACCCAGTAATATTAGATCTATTTTTTCATTGATCATTCATAACTTCAGTTGAAATCGGAATAAAGTTAGGGGTTTATACACTTTTAGTCTGCACAGTGTGAGTTGGTTTTCACTAGCCAAATGGCAAAAAAGTACGCTAAGTATGCTATTAGTATAATAAAGAGCACTCTAATACTCTGTCGCCTGCCTCCTGCTGCACTGTTCTCTTGCAGGAATCATATCACACTCCCTAAACACAAAAACATTGTATTCATGCAGGTTAACTAGTGACAATTATTATCTAAAAGCCTTTAGTTTGAGACATTTGAAGCAAGCACATGTCTGTGTATTCCAAAGTGATATAAATAAATATATATATATATATATATATATATATATATATATATATATATATATATATATATATTGGCCTATCATATGCTAAATGATAAACCGTACAACAGAGATGAAAAGGACGAAAGAGGAACACGAAGTGTCCTTGAGACGCCCTTTATTGTTAGAGTTTTAGGACATTGAAGGCGCCCTAAGTTCAAATCGCACACGACGTCCTACTCCCTTCCGGTTCCAGGGGGAAGTAGATCCGATGAAGTGTTCTTGAAAAATGCAAAGGACATATATTTATACCTATGGACAGAGAATCATCACATTATAGTAGATTTTCATAATCGTCACACAACGCTAGAGAACTTAAGAAATCTAATATTCCGTGCGGTATGTGCTGAAAAAGTATTACAAAACGTTAAGTAGGCTGTCCACTTAAATAGCACAATACACATTACAAAAAAACAAGAGGTATAGCATGTATGTGTTTAAGTTAGGGATCATGTAATTTGTTGAGGAGAAAATTATTTCTTATTATTCCATTTTTTTTCCAACACCATTCAAGCAGCACAATTTCCCTAAAAGTGAAGCATTTTGGAATGAATGTCTCCATTGTTACATCCTGGAAGAGCTCTAATTTGTTTATGGAAAAGAAGACAACACACAATTTTTACTCCAGCGGGAACAAGCATGCGGGATAAAAGAGGAGCGTAAGGTGGCAGGAGGAGGAAGATAAGATATGCAGGTGGGATGAGAGCAAAAGAGCAACCGAGAAAGAACCAGATCAGGACGGCTGGCTGAGCCAAACAAACTGACCCCGCTCCATCTCCAGCCCCCTGTCTCTCATAATTGCAGCATCTCCAAAACAACCAAAACAAACCAAATCAGGCCTAATGTATTCCCCTGTCACAACTGCCTGGCGGGAGCCAAATGGCTGCTCCCAGAGTGAAATGTCTTTTTTGAAAAACACCAGTGGTAAACAAGCCTCTCTGCATGGCAGACAGCAGTTTGGGCGCTCCCCCTCTCTCGCCTCTCCTCTCGTTTGTTCTCTTTCACTTTCCATCTGTTTATTTCTGAGGTAAAGAGAGAGGCACTATGTGGATGTCAAAGCGTGCTTCGCACACATTCCTTCCCCGCGCCTCTGTTCTTATTTGCTTTTCTCTTTTAGTTCGGTGTCTTGGTATTCACGACAGCTGACACATGGCAAACGCATCAATGTCTTCATTTTTTGAAGGAATCTTTAACATTAATGGCATTAATATAATACTGAAGGGGGTCTTTATTTGGCAGCATAGTACATTTGTTGAAAGGGGATATTGATTTCCGACATATAACACACGGACGTTATCATGAGCTTGACTCATAAGGATTCTTCAGAGTGAATGAAGTTCTCCAACGGTTACCTTGGCGAGAAAAGAAAAAAGTGATTTTATTGCTCCCATTCAACGTTGTGAAAGACATAAATTCTATCTTTCATTAAAAGGCAGAGACAAAATACTTAAAACATATTTGATGGTATATTGCAAGAACGATATGCTCAACAATAAGTCAATGGCCCCGGTTCGGGGTCATGTATTTGTTTTTTTTATCTTTCAACCCAGAAAACATTTTAAAATCTTTCACCATTTTTCTGCAAAAGAACAGTTTGAAAGTAGCAGCAGATAGCTGAAAAGAAGCTTACGCAGCAGAAATACATTTTAAATAAACCACATCAAAACATTTCAATAATAGCATTGAGCTCAATGTTCTCTGAATCTGCAACCGTCACTGCTGGTTTCACTATCCGATGCCTCCACTTCAGATCACACACTATGGCAAACAAGCCCAGTGTCACGTTCATGAGGGCCCACTTTCAGGGAGGGCCAACGTTCAGGTAGGGCCGATGTTTTGAATGGCCAACATTTAGGTAAGGCCAATGTTCAGGGAGGGCCCACATTCAGGTAAGGCCAACAGTTTGGATGGCCATGGTTCAGGTAGGGCCAATGTTAAGGAGGGCCAATGTTTAGGTAGGGCCAATCTCAAGGAGGGCCAACATTTAGGTAGGGCCAACGTTGAGGAGGGCCAATATTTAGGTAGGGCCAATGTTAAGGAGGGCCAACGTTTAGGTAGGGCCAACGTTGAGGAGGGCCAATATTTAGGTAGGGCCAATCTCAAGGAGGGCCAACATTTAGGTAGGGCCAACGTTGAGGAGGGCCAATATTTAGGTAGGGCCAATGTTAAGGAGGGCCAACGTTTAGGTAGGGCCAATGTTAAGGAGGACCAACGTTTAGGTAGGGCCAATTTTAAGGAGGGCCAACGTTTAGGTAGGGCCAATGTTAAGGAGGACCAACGTTTAGGTAGGGCCAATGTTAAGGAGGGCCAACGTTTAGGTAGGGCCAATGTGAACGAGGGCCAACGTTTAGGTAGGGCCAACGTTGAGGAGGGCCAGTGTTCAGGTGGGCCAATGTTAAGGAGGGCCAACATTCAGGAGGGCCAATCTTAAGGAGGGCCAACGTTCAGGTGGACCAATGTTAAGGAGGGCCAACATTCAGGAGGGCCAATCTTAAGGAGGGCCAACGTTCAGGAGGGACAATGTTTAGAACGGCCAATGTTCAGGAGGGCCAGTGTTCAAAGACAAGAGCCGTTTTCAGATAGGGGGATAAACAAGTTCTTTCTTTAAAAACTAGAATCGTAAGGGACTTGTTTATGATAAATTAGATAAAAGGCTAAAAGTGTCAAATAGTTCCCATTCCTTTTAAATTGAGATGATTTCTGTTTGTATGCTCGAAAAAGATGAATAATCTGTTTCATGCTGCGTTGTTTCTGAATTTAGTTTAAAATAGGCACTTATTATTTGCTATATATTGTTTTTAAATTTTAAATATATTAATTGTACTCTGATTAGTAATATATTAGTGTCAGTATTACCTCTTATTACAAATTATATATATATATATATATATATATATATATATATGTCTCTCTCTCTCTTTCTCTCTCTCTCTCTCTTTCTCTCTCTCACTCTCTCTCTCTCTCTCTCTCTCTCTCTCTCTCTCTCTCTCTCTCTCTCTATATATATATATATATATATATATATATATATATATATATATATATATATATATATATTGTTATTCTTTTGTAATCTTTGATCAAACTCGAGCACAATAATGTCTTGCAGGATAAATAAAGTCATATATTTTCTTAACATTTCTTTAAGTATCCCTTCTATAAACAAAAAATGCATCCATTTTAGAAAAAAACAGTAAGCTTGACATCAAAGTGCAGTAAATACCCCTTTAGCTGCCGCCTTAAACCTGAGGTGCCAATGCTTAACAGTGCGGCTTCTCAGCTGGTCATGACAAACCCACCTGAAAGACAAAATCACCTCCTAATAACAGACATGTGTTTTCATGTACACAGAACATGTGTGTACAGGCGTGTGTGTGTGTGTGTGTGTGTGTGTGTGTGTGTGTGTGTGTGTGTGTGTGTGTGTGTGTGTGTGTGTGTGTGTGTGTATACGTGTGTGTGTTCGATGGCAGGTTGTATGTCATGAGAAGGGATTAGCAGTATTTTAATGAGGCTTTAATGTTTATGTTCACAGGCAAGGAGACATGTACTATAAACCACCATTGACAGGTCTCACACACACACACACACACACACACACACACACACACACACACACACACACACACACACACACACACACACACACACACACTTACACAAACACACACTCACACTCAGAGAGAGGGAGACGCACAGAGAGAGACAAACAGATCAGAGTGTTTTAATGCCTCTCTAACAGTATTAATGACACGACTAAAGCTTATTAGGGGGTTAGAGGATGTTAGCCAGTCACTCAAACACAGAAATGTGTCGCACGGATGTGTACGTGTTGATGTAGCTAATCTAATTACAGAAAATAAAACATAACTCACTGTCAACTCCTCGCACTGTAAGTACATTAGCGGCTCTTTTTCAACTTGTAAAATAACGTTTTTAAGTATTTCCCAAAACTGTTAATCTTACACATTTCCAAGGGAAATGAAATCCATCGGCACAACCTCCGACCCCTTTAAGTTTGCGTTTACTCTTTTCTTCGATGACGCACATGTATCACTAAAACCGAATACATGTTGTATTCCCAGCCCACAGGACGTCATCTCACATATCTTTGGCAGACTTTTTTTTGGGGGGATGTTGTCAGATTTTCTGGTCTTTGTCATGTTGTACTAATGCTGCATTCAGTGGAATATGGATGTTAGCTATCCTGATTAAAATAGTTCTCATTTCATTTGCATTGACACCTCATGTTTGAGTCAGGACGGTGATTCTCATATTCATTTAAATAAGGATGCCCAAATCCAACTTTTTCTGTTCCGGTGGCAGACCTTTGAATTTCTTGCTGTCGGCCATTTTAAATGTATGTGCACAACTTCCTCTTTTGTCCTGCTTCTGTCAATAATGTGACTGATCTCCATTTATTATGCTTCCGCGTGATGTTTCGTAAGCCCGTGTGTTATTACCGTGTGTGTTTTAAGCGACCGGTCGATCCGAACCCCTCCATCGCGTTCCCCCTTGTGTTTTTTCAACTAGATCTGTCATACACGTACAATTCTTCCCAATATTTCTGTCATACATTAGTGCTTAAGGGCTACTGTTCTTTAAGTATCCTGCGCTTGTCTTTACTAATATTCTGCTCTGCATCAATGCTTGAATGTGACATGAACATGATGCCCAGCGCTCCTGTTGTGGGGGAAAACACCTACTGGATGCCAGCTTTTCTCAAGCAAATGGTAAAGTTAAAGAGTCACAGTTTCTCTGACACTGTTCTTTCAACCTCTCTGTCCCTCTGCCTCTCCCCCTCTCCCCCACTCGACAACCACCCAACCTGACCAGGTAAGTGAATGAGGGCCCCGCCTTAGATCAACCTCCTAATGCCTCTCACTCTCTCCGTCTGCTCTGCAAACTGCTCCACCGCTGCAAGAGCCAACCTGCCCCTAACACGTTGTTTTTCTCAGTCTGTGTGTGTGTGTGTGTGTGTGTGTGTGTGTGTGTGTGTGTGTGTGTGTGTGTGTGTGTGTTTGTGTGTGTGTGCATGTGCGTGGGTGAGGGCGTTGCTCCGGCTAGTTTACTCTCACAGAGCAAACAAATCTCTGATGTGTTTTTCTAGCCCTGATAACTGCGGCTGACACCGTGTCAACAACTGGGGGGAAAGACATTTCTTCTTCTCCTCCTCCTTTCTTTTCTTTCTTTCTTCCCCATCTCCATAGTCTCTCGCTCTCACAATGCCTTTGTCTTTTATTAACATCTTTCATTTTCAACATTCTTTTGTCTGCATTCATAATGTTCCAGTTCCTCCCTCAACTCTCTCTTTCCGTCTGTCTTCATGCCGACTGCGATCCTCCCTTCTCTTTCTTCCTTTCAGCGGACGGAGAGCGCGGTAACCACAGAGAGTTTGTATTTAAAGGAAGTGACTGAGCCCAGCTTTACACAACTGTTTAGTGATCTCTGTTGCCAATTTGTATCTGTAAGTCTTTGAGGATCCTGTTTGTGTGTTTGTTTGAGCCCGGCCAGGTGTGCTGGCGGAGAGCCAAGGCAGAGATTAAAACCTCAAATCCCATTTCCTATTATACATATTGCTGTTATAATAGTTTGCTTTGAAGTGTTTTTTTTTCTACTTGCAATGAAAGTTTAGTTTGCGTAATCATCGAGGTGCTGAGTAAGTATCGTGGCCCAAGGGTTCATGAAAACCTTTCAAAATAAAAGTGCAACGCTGTGACGCAGCAATGCATAAAAAAGTTTCACAAACACAGCAATAACTTTAAATATCATCACATGGCTCAAACTAACACTTCATGATGAATGAATCAGATGATTACGTTCTCAATTATATGATTTGTTTACCTCTTAAAACGTTAGATAATAGTGAAGGTCCCAAGAAGTAAAAAGTACATATAAGTATATATAAAGTAACTTTATGTATTTAGTAAATATCTCGTCTTGTTTGACCAACAGTCCATAACGCAGGTAAAGGTAAAAG
Organism: Clinocottus analis; assembly: GCF_023055335.1. NCBI lineage: Eukaryota > Metazoa > Chordata > Actinopteri > Perciformes > Cottidae > Clinocottus > Clinocottus analis. The sequence continues at coordinate 85,877 of NW_027176031.1, read as the reverse complement.
ATTTACATTTGAGGGAGGTAGAACGCTCTTATAAATATAATTGATCTCCCATCTAATGTCATGCAGTCTATATCTAATTTTAATTTTCCATCGGATGTTTGGCCGTGGTTGTTAAGCCCCTTGTGCTGTATTTCTTGTATTAAAAGTGTGATGTTAATAAAGTCAATTAAGTGAACTTAAACTCACATAAAGCTGAAACTAGACAATCAATTATCACAGTCTTTGCCACTGGAGTTCTCTCAATCGCTCTCTATATCGTTTCATGTAACTACCGTTTTATTCAAAACAATAATATCCTCCATCCTCACAGCTTATCTTTGATGTCTGTCACTAAGATGTGTAATCACAACGACATAACAGATTAGTAATACACGGATATAAAGGCATGTTTAAGTTATGGCTTCATTTCAAACACACAGTAGATGTGTTTTGTTCATAAAATACAATTATTTGATTTGGTTGACTCGCACCGCTAAAGACTGAAGCTTAATAGACGTTCGAGAGCTATAATTATGTTTACATTCTCTCACTATCGAGGGTTTGATTCCAGAAATAGACATTGGATTTTTTCCACCAAAAGGTGGCCGTCCTCAAGCCCCTCATCCCCAACACCCCATTGGTGATAGTTAAAACTCCAAATAGTGGTATGTTAAAACCCTGTTTAACTGTTATGAGTTCTCACGTCTGCATACATGCATGCAGACAGACACGCACACGCACACGCACACACACATTGGTGTTTTGACCGGTATGTCAGAGTAAAGAGATCAGTGCAGACCACCCCAGGGGAAGGGAAAGGATTTATCATTTCTAGGTTAAAGAGTAAGCTGTATTGTTGAAATTCAGTCCAAAACTTTATTCCATCTTAAAATGATACAGAAAGATAGGAGGTTTCTTTTCAGTATTTTAAATATTTGTAGCGCGAACAAACGCTTAAGAGACAATGCGAAAAAGTAACCGCTGGAGAATGTCGAAAAAACCAAGGTCGCTTTCTTTGTGACGGAACTTGAAAAAAGCGTTTTCTTTCTGAAGCGCCGCTCAGTGATAAATGCACCTGTGTTATTAAAATATTGGGTATTAGTGGGTAGAATGGGATGCAGAGAAGTACAGAAAGCGGTAATAAAAGGAAGAATGTTCCTTGACCTTTTTACTCTCCGCAGCAAAAAGATGAATCAAACAGTTTTGAACTTTTTGAGCATTGTTCCCGGGCTTTTACTTTAGCTGCGAACAGCCGCCGTTACCTTAAAAGCTCTGTGATCCCTTAAAAAAAAAAAAAAGCCTTAGAAAACAGAAAATGAGGCATGCGCTTTGTAAAGCTGACAAAAACAGAAAGTGCACATCGATGAAGAAAATAAAAATAGACAACGTTTTTGAAACAGTAGCTTTTTTAGAGAAGTTTACTGTCATAAACCTGCGCACATGTGATGTGATGACGTGTCAAAAGTCCATTGTTTCCCTCCAGTGTGAGTATCTGTGTACCTGTGCTTCCTGCTGTCTAGTCTCAGGGAAGAGACGCCCTCACGCTGGACAAATACCTTTCTGTAAACTTCCGCCCCACCCCAAAACCACTTCTATCACGGGCCCAGACAATACCCAGTCACAAAGGGATAGAAAAGGTCGAGGCGACGCTCACACACTAATGCAAGAGTACACGTGTGTACCTGTAGCGAACGTTCAAGTGAAAAAAGCACAAACGCCAGTCAAATATTTAGTTTTGAACTGGTGAGATGAGGCTATGATCACGTTTCCCCATGTTGGCCGTGCCTCTAGAGACCCGGACACTCACATTGGTGCGTGTCGGGGATGTTTGCCATGAGCGCTTCAACACCACACAACGTTACAGGAGCAGAACTGAATGGAAAATATTTGATCTTCTTCTTTATATGTTTTCTTTAAACATATTTCTATTGGTATCGAGTTTTAATTGGACTCTTCAATGTTCATAATCATAGCACTGAAAAGCTACTAGACGCACAATTGATGTGAAGTGCATATACACCGCCAACAGATTGCTGAGCGCGGTTTTCACTCCGAAGGTCAAAATCAAAAGCTCATGTTGATTTTCAATACAGAATCAAAATCTTGAAACACGTACTGTATTCTAACATCATACTTCATATTGAATGTAATCGGCCCGGTAACTATAGCGATCACAAAAACGTTACAAAGTAAAAAGGCTGAAAATCTGCAACTAAAAACACACACACACACACACACACACACACACACACACACACACACACACACACACACAGTTTGGAATGAGCCTGTCTGCTGCAGCGTGTTGACAGTGAGTCCGGTGACAGACGAGCTTTAAGTCAACATGGATATCCAATCACAGCTCCGGCCTGATCTCGGACCTGATTATCACTTCAGGTGTGTTACACCATTTATTTGACATGGTTCTGGATGGAAAATAGACTTAAGATCTAAATCACTATCGCTTCCATCTAAAAAATATATGAAATAACATTTGACATTTTCCATGTTGAATGAGCTACGAGGCTAAGTTGTGTAAGGCCGAAGGATCTCTGTGCACCTGTTGCAAAACACTTTGAGGAAGCAAACCGGGATTCTGTTTTCAGCTTGCTCGGGAGCAGAAGCACAGGTTTTAAAAGTGAAATGTTTAAAGGGAGGCTTATTCAGTCATCACCTTGGGTACTATATAAACCGTTGGTGCAGGGAGGACCATAATTTAACCATAACTATAATAACCATTCCCCCTGTAATTTATTATTTTTTTTCCACAAAAGGTGAAAACCTTCAGGCCTCCAGATTCATGAATAGAAAGAAGAGGGAAATACTGATGCGCTGAGGAAGGAAGACTTTTATTGCACATGTTTGATGCATCGGCCTCATATTTGAGTTTTTTTGTGTCAAATATTTCAAAAAGAACCAGTTTTGTCACATTTGATCATCAGGTTGGCACATTCGAGTTCTACTTAGACCATTGTGTCATAATATAGACAATAAGCAACTCACCAATCTCCCAAACACTTTCTTTTCAAAAGAAAATCCACAGGTTTCAGCTCTCACATACTGATAAGATAAGTGATTTGATAATAGTGAAAGAAAAGCATGTCATCTTTAAAGTAAAAAAAGCACCTCCACTTATAAATTCACGTATCCAGGTAAAAGCAGCTGAAGTAGAATAGGGGTGATTACAGGTGAACAGCACTCTCAGCATGTTGGGTAATTTGCATGACATGATTAGGATATCACTGTAACTACCATGCATGCGCAGTAACGGATTACACAAACAGCGTTATGTCATTTAGATACAAAACAAAGGTAACTGTCGTCCGTTACAGTTACGGAGGTTACACACAATCATGTTACCATTACATCTGATGAAAATGTGGTTCACCAGCAGGATTACAATATTTAAGTCTATTTTAAAAAAGTACAACCTCAGGTAGCTAGAGGTAGACGTTGTGGCCCGCCATTAGCACAACAAAAAAAAGTTTTTTCCGGGTGGACATTTCAGAATGATTTTGTATGTAAAGCAGCATCACAGTGAAGGTTATCACCAAGCAGGATGGTGAGCAAAGTTTCCGGTTCATCAAGATGTTTTGTGTTTGCTGGAAGGCATCCCAGAGTGGAAAGACGGTGAGTAAATTTCTGAAACAAACTCGAAAATGAATATTGGCTATTATTAGTAATTTAGAGAAAGAACATGGTCCACCTTCTCCAAATGTCTCTGTGAATATCTGAGTTATCCATTCGAAAATATTTAAGAAATATGTTTGCTTAAATTAGCTAGCTTTTAGTCTTAAAAAAATAAATACAAAATTCACTGTGGCCTAACAGTATTCTAACAGCACCATGGATTATACACTTTTATGTAGCCCCCTCCGTAGTGATGCTGTTCTAAACAGGGGCCTCACATGTACCCCTGTTGCATGGGAGGTTGTTGGATAGAGTCTACTTAAAATGTTACTATACTGTATATATGAGCTAAAACTCCCATGCAGGTAAACTATTATATCTGTAGCCTTAATCAAACCCTAATGGTGTAATTATAACATTAGATGCACACATAAAAGTCATACACACATACTGAATAAGGCTAAAATGGATATTCATTCTCACCACCCACCAACACACAGAGAGTACCCAGAAGCCCCACTTATTCCCAGCTATAGTCCGTTCCAGGGTTCCCTTTGTTGGCGCGCTTGTTGGAGCTCATGTGTCAGGAGTGGTTTTGACTCACGGGTCCCAGATCGATCTACACAGTCGCTAACTCCTGGAAATTATAGCAGGAGCCTTTATCCAGCCTCCAGTCTCCTTGGCGGCAGCGCCGTATTCGGCAAACCCTCGCAGCTGATGGCCCCTAGCTGGTTAGCAGCTCACAGGCCCCCTGATTGCTCGTGCGCTGCAACTACTCGCCGGCAGTCACCACAGCGCCCCAAACCGTGCACTAAGGAGGGAGCCACATATATAACTATACAATATCAAACTACACAACATTATATTTTGCCCATCATTGTAGGGTGATGACATGAAGTATGACGGCGGACATTCAGAGATCCATTGGAGAACCTCAATAGGAACTATGAATGTAAAAAAATAAATAAAATACACTCAACATGTTAGTAAAATTCACTTGACTCCTTGGAGTAAAATCATTAAAACAGGAACATTTATTTGTTGCAAGGATGAAGCAGAGTCAGAAGTACAAGGTGATAGACAAATTGCATATCCAAGACTGCTCACAGATCTCTCAAAGAACCACCTCTTAAATACTCATCATGACCACTAACAGAAACCCTCATGACGTCTTCGGCCTAACCGTGAACCTTTCCTCTTGTCCCATAGAGCGGTTTGTAAGAAATGGTCATATAACAAAGGAACTGCTCGTTCTTTCAGACAGAAACATACAGATTCCCTGAAATCAGGAGACATGCTGAGTTTGTGTGTAAGATTAAACAGACAGTTCATAAGAAGTCTGAATATAACAGTGAAACCGTAACTGATTAAGAGTAAATAAGTTTTTTTTTTCCCAACAATTCAGTACAGCCTTATAATTTTGCTTATTTGAATTGATATGGTACTGCTGCTGCTACACAAATGTGTGATTAGAGTCCTTAGAGGATGACAGCGTTTTCACAGTTGGAAGAAGAAAAAAAAACTGCACCGTACCCTCAAGGTCTTCCCATTTTTCTTCTTTACATCTATACTAATGGCGAAATGTCATGTTTCTCTTGAATATTGTCTATTGTGTAAAGCGCCTTTGTGTACCGTGAAAAGTGCTATATAAGTTGAAACTATATTATTATTATTATTATTATTATTATTAATACTATTATTATTATTATTATAATAATTGGATTAAGTGCCACACCCTGGTGACCCCTTGTAAAGGTAAAACCCAAGCCGAGGTGATATTAAAGGTAAGATTTCAAAATCTAACACAGGTAATTGCTGTCTGCGTCCTCATTGAACCAGCAGCGCAGGTCTTAAGAACGCTCTGCATGACAGACGTGTTGTTTACAGCCTTTTCGGAAGCAGCTTATTATTGTTTCAAACCCGAAGAGTGACAACGCTAGAGAGAATATTTCTCACGCTGAGGTGTTCCGCTTGCCAATACCGCAGAAGTTTCCTTTCCACAAATTATTAAAAAAATATATTTGAAAAGCAATTAGAGAATTGCGTAATACAATCTCTCCCGTCATTACACCTCTGACACTATAACATGCTGTCTGTTCAGTTTTACTCCTTCACACCTACTCTCTGCTTTGAAACTGTGGAGCGGTTGTCTGGGTGCCAATGGTAGCTTCCTGTTTTGCCTCCGAGAACAATTACCTGAAGTAACTTCGAGGTACTCACCTCATTTTTAATGTCATTGCCAAACCCGAGGGAACTGTCAGACTCAGGGTGGGTCAGGATTGGGTGTACTGAGAAAGGATTAAAGTCTAAAATTAGGCAGAGACAAGGGAAAAGTATCAGGTAAGTCTGTACTGTCTGAAAAACAATTATCGTTTCCTGTCTGGGTTCAGTGTAATATCATTTTGGATGAGTTGACCTGAATGGAATGCATAGTTAGCATAAAATATTAAAGCCAGATTCGAATGGAATGCACTGTTAACTGAACGGATTAATAAAAGATTTGACGTGAATGGTCGGATGACTTAGAAGAGAGGAAGAGAGTGACTCGTCTGGGAGATTCCTCCGAGGCTAAGCAGCGCTCACACACAAAACGTACACACATATGTGTTAGTGCACACACCCAAGTTCCCTATTACACACTTACACACACACACACCTGACTTCCTCTTGTTGTTATGTGTGTTTTGTCAGTCTAATCTCTGGTCTAATCCTCACACTGCTGCCAGACAGACAGGCCCACCCAGGTGAATGAGCCTGAACTTAAGTAAAAGTGTGTGTGTGTGTGAGAGTGTGTTTAAGAGAGACACACAGCTGGTGGTTTAGGTCATGTGACTTCAATGACATGTGTGACATGGGAACGTTTATATGCAAACGTGAGCAACATAGAAAGTGAGGCCCATCCACTAAATCCATAGAAGACAGAGTAGCAGCATGTACGGCAGCAACATTTCTGCTGCAGATGCATCCCTTCCAGAGGAATATCGTCATGATCAGTGGACCCACTAAAGTAAATCCATGCAAATTCCTGTTCAACCTGGGTAAACTCTGACCTGAGAATGTGCACCTTTGAGCAACAGCAAACCGTCTTGAGTGGATGTTCGAGGGAACAGGGAGCCAACGTTCAAAATGGAAGAAGCTATTGTCGCTTTGAAGTTGTGTAGCACCTCAATCTCATTTAACCTCCCCTCCTGGAGTCTACGCTACAAATGTTGCCCGATAGTCTCCTGCCATTCCAGCAATGTTACTGCGTCCACGAATCCATGGAACATTGATAGAGCTACCACAGTGGAAGAAAAGACAGAAACGTATATGTGTGTTCATGCAGCTTCTCAACACCAGTAGCTTGATTGTATTGGTACAACTGTTCCCCGGTGCACGTGAGGAACGGTTAGAAACGAGGATGTTAAAGCATCCAGGAACTTTTTATCGGCCTTCAGTTGGTGGCTGTAAAGTAGGAAAATACCCCTTTACTTTCCGCACCTTCACTTAACATAATGTATTACAGTAAATACGGGATGACAGACTGGCTAAGAGGAAGGGAAGGTTGCAAACTACTGACCAGTAAGTTGCAGGTTTCATCCCCTGCAGCAGTCACTGAGCCTTTACCTGCTCCGGCTGTCTGAAGTCTTGCTCTAAGACTGTACAACTTACATGTTCTGAATGTCTGACATGCATAGAAAATACATTTGTAATTATTATGTGTCATGTGGTTATCTGGCGCCTCAGCACCCCAACTCGGGAAAATAATATCCCACCGAAGCGTAGTGTGTAAAGAGTAACTTTGAAGATTAAAAAAAAAAAAAACATTAATCCATGTTGTAGCCGTTCTCAGCTGACATTAAAAGCTGAGTTGCATTTTATATTCTACTGAGACATGCTGCAACTATTCTATATTCCACATATGACAAACAGCTAATCCTTATTTATGCCTTGCCAAGCCCGTCACATATTAAGCTGCAGTTGCATTATGGCCAGTGGCAGGTAAAATACAGTAAGCCTGACTGGATTTGGCAGCAGTGTGAGACACAGACGGTGAAAAGAGTTTCCTTCCAAAATGAAAGATATCCTGTTTACTACTGGCACCTTGCCTCAAAAACAATTGTTGGCATGAGCGTGGCGGGAAGCCATTAGTTACCTTGATTCATTTTCATACATGAGGGACGAGGATGATGATGCTTCTGATGTGGTAATGTGATGTAAACAATCACATGTGGAGATTTAAAGAGATCGTACATGACATTATTCAGAAAGTGTTGATGTAGAAAAACAAGGCAAAGAGGGCAAAGTAATAAAGTGTATTGATAACCACAGAGGCAAACAAGGAAGGTCAGAGCAGGCTCAGGTAGCCCAGCTCCTCCTGAGCAAAAACAAACTTCTCCAACTACCTGACAGTATACATGAGGATGCAATAAAAGAGAACGGCATCGGTCTAACATTTCTTCCATACACAGTGCAACAGGCATCTTCCATTAGCACCGATATGAGGACTTAATAAGTTTGAACAATGACTTTGACACCATATGATGAAAAAGTTCATTCATTTATTTTAAAAAGCTGAGAGGAAAATTCAGAGGAGTGGGTCGTCGGAAAACAGCAGGTCCACCTTAAAAGATCAGCCCACCTTTCGTGAGGGTGAGCTGAAGTTGACGCTAACTTTATTACTGGTAACTTCCTGTGCCTCTCACAGGCGAGTCTTTAAAAAAAACTGGACTCCTTTAAAACAACAAATACACTACAATACAGAACAGTACAGTACATACACACGATTAGCATAGACACAGATGAGTTACATGTCTCGTTTGGAACTGCATTCCTGGATGTGTCAGGAGACGTGCCCCCACCTCCATTTCACACAAGTTTCTTACTGAAACACCGAGAGGCTGATTGCAGGTGAAGAGGCCTCTTGGTATGCTGGGTAATTTACATGACATGATTACACCAGAAGCCCTTTCTTTGTAGTGTGTGCGTGTGTGTGTGTGTGTGTGTGTGTGTGTGTGTGTGTGTGCGTATGTGTGTGTGCGTGTGTGTGTGTGTGTGCCTGTGTGTGTGTGGGTGTGTGTGTGTGTGTGTGTGTGTGTGGGTGTCTGAGCATGTGTGAGTAAAGGAGAGAGAGAGATAGAGAAAAAAACACAGGGAGCAGGGTTTCGCGGTAATATGGTGCTAAACATCTGTGAGCTTGATGACACTCACTTATAACAACGAGAGGAAAGGTAGGAGGGAGTCATGATTGAAGGAAGAAAAGAGGGAGGACGGGGGGAGATGAGGGTTGCAGAGAGAGTGATGAAGACGGCAGGACGAGAAAAACAGCAAAATATAGATGAGACTGAAAAAGGAAGAGGGAGCAGAGATGGAAAAGACATTCATCAGACGCCCCCAAGATACCGAAGCTAAATGTACAAACATCAAAGACAGAGCGAAAGACTGTGTGTGTGTGTGTGTGTGTGTGTGTGTGTGTGTGTGCGTGTGTGTGTGTGTGTGTGTGTGTGTGTGTGTGTGTGTGTGTGTGTGCGTATGGGGCAGACAGGGCAGGCTGCATGGTCTAACTTGCAGTAGAAAGCACCTGAAGAAACAACACGAGACTGGCACGATAACATCTGCCCTTGCAGCTGTGTGTTCAGAGGTCTGACACGCAGATTTATATGATTTATTGTCATATTGTGCACCGCACGGTGTGATTGATTTTCTTCGATTAAATCATAAGGTACTTTGAAGCAAAGGAAATGATCGTATAGCGCTCCTGTATCTACAGCATGTTCTGTGTCAGCTTGTTTCAGCAGATTAGTTTAAGTGTCTGCTCTTTGAACGACTGAGTTTCTGACTGTGGATGTTGCTGATGTCACTATTTACCAGAATATGATGTTATGTGCATAAATAACTTTTTACCATGAGATCGCATGCAATGTTCTACGTCACAATTTACGTTTGTCATTGAAAGAGCGGTCGTATCCAGATCATGTTCAGATGCAATATACTTCCTTTTACACTTATACCTCATTTATTAATAACAATAATACATTATATAGTAAAGACAAACAATTGAAATGTACAATGTGGATATATCAATCTGATTTGAAAAAAAGCTCATCCTAAATGCATCCAAGAAGTAGGTCTGATCGATCAGTAAATCTCTCCACAAAGACTCACACAAAACGACACTTTAAATATTGTTTTTACAAGAGATCTGCGCATGAGCTTTCAGCATGAATAAAGTGTGAAAAATGACTAATTGAACAAAGAATCGTTTCTTGCTATGCTACTATGACAGCAGCTTAATGACAACACACCTTAACTTCAGTCAGCAGCAGGTGGCAAGCGAGGCAAGTTAAGTTGTAGCATTTATTCACCGATAAGTAGCATGCACTGCTACATGCTGGAACGTTACTCTGATCATTTCACACTGTCAATCCGATCCTGTTTGTGGACTAGGGCTGAGATTATAGCCAAGACCCTCTGCCCCGATCAAGCGGCAACATTGTGGATTTATCAACACAATGGTGGACCGTTATACCGTCATACTGGCCAGCAGTCGGTGGGATCCATTCAGCTTCTTCCTGATGCTTTACTGCTGCAGGGAGAGTGAGGTCTAACATGTGTGTAACTTCTGTGCAGACTGTAGGACTAAAGATTCCACATGTATCTCAGAGAGATGGGTGCTTTTAAACCTTTTTAACGACGGGCTGGAATACATCACAGGCCGTGTCCACACTACTGCCTTCACATTGTAAAATACATATCGTTTGGCTATGTTTACAATGACTCTAAACCTCTGAGTTTTAAAGTAATAGAACGTGTGGAAACGCTCCAGAGGACGGAGAAGTTTGAAAAGTCTGTGTCATGTCCAAGTGTGGATCGGTTATAAACTGAGACGTTTGGAAACGATGATGTGTTCACTACTCGATGGGGTCTCAGCAGTCACCACAAGTCCTTCCGTCTCTCGCGACGCCCCGGTCACATGACCCTTTCCTTGACCAGCAACAGTTCAACCAGCAACAGTTGCAGTGTAACTAAACCAGCTGCAGTGTGTAGGAAATCTGCTTCCTGTTCACACGGTCACGCGAAAACGATGCTGTGACTGGAGATCGTTTTTGCTTTAAAACTTGAATAGACCGAAGTCAGATATATTTTCCTCCTCAGAAGCATGAAGTGCTAAACTGTTTATGGAGTCTTAATTGTCTTATGTATTATTTATTGCGCAGAACGCCTCCAGATCCAGCCTGATGTATTTAGTACCTCATAGTAAAGTACTGCAGGTGAAAACACTGTTTGACTTGCACACACAAAATGACACAATACATTTGTAATGTGTCATTTTGTGACATTTTGGTATTTAAGAAAACACTATGCACCTCACGTCACTGTTTTTACTCCACCTCTTGCTCTCTCTCTCTCTCTCTCTCTCTCTCTCTCTCTCTCTCTCTCTCTCTCTCTCTCTCTCTCTCTCTCTCTCTCAGGCAGAGGTGGATTACTAGAGTTCTGCTCCGTTTACCTCCACCTGTCAACGAGGCCTCCTGTGTGTGTGTGTGTGTGTGTGTGTGTGTGTGTGTGTGTGTGTATGTGTGTGTGTCCTGTGCATTCAGCCATGAGAAGCTAGCGCTAAGACCCTGCATCATGGGTTCTGTGTAGGTGACAGCTAAACAGTCCCACCCAGAACACACACACACACACACACACGGACACACACACGAAGACACACACACACACACACGCATACACTCTCTCTCTCAAAGTGATGCTTTTAGACAGTTAAGCCAAGTAAATGCTTCAGGTATCAAGTACCATTAGCAGCAATGCACTCAGAATATGAAAACCTGATGCTGCTTTCAAGTTTCTGTTTCCACTTTCAGCAGCTGAGAGGAAAACATGGACGGAGAGAGAAAAAGGAAGGAGAGAGTTTGTTGCCTTGTTGTGTGGTCCCGTGTGAATGTGAGGGAGCTGCACCTCCACGCCTCACTGCCATCCTTCCTCCTCGTCCTCCTCCTCCTCCCCCCCAGCTCTCAGAGCCTGCTCCGGCCTGTTAGCAGGAAGTGTCCTCCCAGCTGACACATACATACACACACAATTTTAAAACGTTGGCAAAATGCCCACCGGCGAGACCACGAAATGCAAACATTTCACTCAAACTGCAGAATTAAAGATGTGTCTGAATTCATTCTGGGAGGAGGGTCTGACTGAGTATTACACACAATGTGACTTTGTGTTAACCAGGAGAGTAAAGTGAGTTTCACAAGGTGGTGCTCTTTTGTCTGTTTAGCGACGTTGGCCTTTCAGCTTCCCTTCATAAATCAGTAACCGCTATTTGTTTGCGATAGATGTCCAACAGGAAAAACATCTTCTAAAAATGTTATGAAATTATTGTAAACTGAATTGTTTCTGAAGAGATATGAGGCGAGAAGAAGGCCCTGCCTTTGGAGATATATTTTGTAGCAACAGGACTTTAATTCAATGGTTGTTTAAGTCTCACAGTTTAAATAGTTTGATGAATCTTGATGATTCAATTATTAGTCTCTTTATTCATATTCTTTTTAACACACACTCAAGCATCGGAGAGGTTCTCCACTGTTCTTTTGTTTAATTGAAGATTTTTGCTTGAACATGTTATTCATTAAAGGCCCATGGATCGTGTTGAACCGGTTATGAGTCAACACATAACTCTGCATCTCTATGAACCTTTTAGCTCATTAATTCTGGGTGTTTCTACTCTTATCAACTCTTATCTTTCTTCACATTAAAACCAGACTCCAATCGTTCCCTGACCTTAACCAGGTGGTGTTAGTGTCTCTAAACGTAGAGAAAAGGGTTTAATAATGTGGAAGTCACTATGAGTGTATATTCTATTGCAAGATTGGACATATAAAACATTAATTATCACACCCTCCTCTGCCCATTCACACACCTCTCTGACTCTGGCATCTCCAGACTCTATTTTTTGAGTCTCGCTTTTTTGTTCACGGACAGTGCGCCCAAGGCTGTACGGATCATATGCTAAAGTTGTTTGTTGATTTGTATAGTGGTAATGAAACCTGAAAACGTAAACAGTGAATGAACACGTACTTCGTTATGTTTTGTATATTGTGTGTTATTTAAAGTGTGTCTTTTGTAGCGGAGGGGTTAGCACGGGCTAGCCAGGAAAAAACCTTAACTGTTTAGGTAGCTTCACAAAAAAATGACAGGTTAGAGGTTACTCTACCAACGTTCTCTGGCGCCCGAAGCCTACTGGTAACAGTTTAAGGGAATATGACGTACATTTAACTAATATGTCAACATCAACGTTTTTGCAGATTGCCAAGTACATCAAATAATAAAGTCTAATAATGTGCCAAACACTCTTTAAAAAGAACGCGAACAGTCCATGAGAAGCAAGGGTCCACCGTCGTGCTCATGCAAAGAAAGCTCTGCTCAACTTTATTCATGTTTCCCCTTCAGGTCAACTGAGTTATTTATGCATTCTACTGTAACTTTTCCCCTGTGAATTTAGTGAGGGGTGGTTTGCCTAAGTACCTGAATTAGAGAGAGACATAGAGAAGACAGAGAGAGAGAGGTTGAGAAAGAGAGAGAGAGAGAGAGAGAGAGAGAGAGAGAGAGAGAGAGAGAGAGAGAGAGAGAGAGAGAGAGAGAGAGAGAGAGAGAGAGAGGTAATTAGAATCCAGTGATTAATGTTCTAATGAGTTTATTCTCCAGAGGGATTAACATGAAGGCTAATAGCAGCTCTGCTAAAAACATCCCCAAAAAACCCAGAACACAAGAGACAAAAACAGGCACAGGATTTACTGGTCCGAGAGAAGAAAAACATTAGTTTGTTGTTGTTGTTTTTAAGAGAGTTTCTTCTGTTGCTTTCCCGTCGACTTTGGGACGACCTCTGCTCAACCGCAGGAGTTTATCTTCAACTCAGTAGCAGCTTTGAGGCGGAGATGAATAATAGGCTGAATCTGGCATCATTTGAACATTTATCGACATATTTAAGTTGTATAAATGAGAATCTATGATGAGAAGTAACAGAGATTTAGTTTTTTCGCCTAATGTGACAAATTGCAGTGTTTTCTCAGCGAGTTTAAGCAAATCAGATTCAATCCGGAGCAACGTCTCCCGCTAGTGTGGGAAATGATTGTAGATATCGGCATTGGAAAACAACCCAAAGGGGGTGGGGGTGAGGACATTGAGGTGAGGGAGGTGGGAGAGGGGGGGGGGGGGGGGTTAGGACATTGAGGTGAGAGGCGGGAGAAACAGATACGAAGGCAAAGAGAAGAGGAAAAAATATATCCTTGTAACCAATTGGTTTTTGAAGTGATAGGGAGAGTGACATTCGGGTTGGCTTAGCCCTTTCTGAAGGAAAAGGAGAGATTAAGACAATCCGCAGCGAGCCACCTTCCCTACGCCAAGGTGCTTAGGGACCACGGGAGCAAAGAGGATTGTGGGAGAGCGAGGGGGCTCCTGGGGTAGCGACGCAGGGATCTTAGAGAGCATTAGCAGTAACGCGCTCCACCTGAGATAGACAGAAGGGAGACCACACCACCGGCACTGGACCCTTTTGTTGACTGGCTTAGTGGTCCTGCCTCACACAAACACATGGACACACACACTCAATCCTGTATATACATTTAATACATTATTATATGGTAATGAAGATGAGCATACACACACACAGACACTCCATATGATGTGTAAACATTAACATACCTGCATGCATATAATGTGACAAAAGGTTGTGTGACTGAACAAAGATGCACGTGTGCGTACTGTGTGTAAGACTGACCTGGAGATTCGACCGATGCTATAGGAATCAACGTCAAAATCTGTATTTGAATGCATCTTATGGGTATGGAATAATCTAGTTATTCCAAATGGCCCTTGAAATAAGAAATACCACATTGTACGTCATGCAGCAGCATGATTATTACTGTTATGATTATTGACGGATAGCGTTCTTTGTTGTGTGTAGAGGTTGTGTGTCTCATTCAGCGCGGTCCCGGCCACTGAAGCCTAAAGTCAACAAAAAACAACGCCAGAACTTTTATTTGATATGTTTGCATAGTTAGTTGACATGATTATTGCACATTTTGCTGCTGTTTACAGATTATTAGTCGCATGAACACAATGATGAGATTTTGCAGAACAGTCATGGAAATCTTGTGATACCATGATACCAATCTTGTGATACCAAATACCATTTTTGTCCAATTTTTTCTTTTTATTCTGACAATTATAATTCAGTTAATTTTCTTCAAGAGCATAAAATGACTTATGGAGTTGGCAACAAATAGATTGTGTTTAGCTTCTAACAATTTCTATGAAGATAGCTTTAGTGTATTAGACCTTTTTCCAACACATTGCTAAGAGTTAAATTGATTAAGCAATCATTGCTTTCCATTCATCGTACTTTACTATACAATGTTTTTCATCGCTTATAAATTAATTTGAGACCGGTAAAGACATGCATTTCAATACACTTTGTGTTGCCTTTATAGTTTGATTTAAGTCACTTTGTTCATGTGGCAACACAGCTGAGAGTCAGTATAAAGTAGGGATGAGAAGTGTAAACGTCTCGTGGTTAATTGGCCAAAACTTATTATATACACCCACAACACACACATCGTGTACATCTGCAAATGATATGTGTGCTGCAAATATCCAGATAACAATACTTCTAATTCCTTGTATGTGGAGGTGCTGTATTTGTTTTCATTAACAAACCTTCTGCTTCCAGACAAATCTTACTGCTAAATGTCAAACCGGTAATCTTGATTTGTAGTTAAATCCAACAATTTACAGACTGATTGTGCATATTGGCATTTTTTGTTGCATGCAGAAAATATCAAATTACAATCCTGACACTGTGTAATCACGTTGGATTTACTCACAAATCTCATGCAAACGGTTGACTCAGTATTTTCATTTACATTTTCTTTTTTTTTTTTGCTGTACGTTCGTATTTTTTAGCACTGCCAAGTTGTCAGAGTGCAGCCTAAATCTAATCTGGGTTCTGCTGGCTTGTACCTTTGCCTGAGACATTGAGGAATTAGGGAGGAGATTAAGGTGTGTGCGGTAATCTAAAAGGATGTGTTAAATTTGTACGGCGGAAACAGGGATAAGCATGACTTTATGTGTGCGTGTGTACAAGTGTTTGTGTGTGTGTGTGTGTGTGTGTGTGCATGCATGTGTATTTCAGAGTTACATTAGAAAGAGATTGGCAGGCGATCCGTTTCCTGGAAGTTGTGCTTCCGACTGATACTCAGACACACATACATATTAATGCTTACACAGAAGCTCATTAGTACACTGTCATCCATTCACACAGCGATCTACCCTGACCGTTAGGATGAGTTGTCACTGTCTTTGTTAAGAGGGTGATTTATGTGTTAGTTGTAATGTCTAATAGTGTGTTTGTGTGTGTGTGTGTGTGTGTGTGTGTGTGTGTGTGTGTGTGGGTGTGTAGCCTCGGGGAAAAGCAGCACGACACTTACAAGAGGCCTCAAACCAATCCATCCTTCCTTCTTTTCTCCCGCTGCGTCCTCTCTCATGCTAAGAGGGATGATGATGGAGGCCTCTCACTTCTGCTGCTCTATTTAAAACCAGTGGGTTTCGGTTACATCACTTCTCTGAGTGTCACTCAGCTGAACAAGGAGACCTACATCGTACACTATTTTTAAAATCAAGAAAGGTTATTGTCACAACCGCTGTCCAGGGTGCTGATTCCGGAACTGTCCAAGTGAATTGAGAACTCAATCGATTCCAAGTGTTTGGGGTGTTAAAGGGACACTTCAACATTTTGAGAAATAAGATCCCCTTTCTTGCTGGGGATGGATGAGATACATACCAGTGTCATGCTTTTCAGGTAAATACGAAGCTAACGTCAGCTTTAGGGAGCGAGAAGACAGGATACAGTAACAGCTTGCCTTGCCACGTTTAGTAATAATGATAATAATAATGATGATGTTTATTTGTATAGCAGTTTTTACAGACAAGGGTCACAAAGTGCTGAACAGGGGTCAAGAAAATATAAATAAATAAGATTGTTAAAACCAGATTAACAATCACAGGGCCAAACATCTCAACAGTTAATAGATCCCAGTAAAAAGAATACATTAAAAGATGGAGTAGTAAAAACAAATAACGAAAATAAATACATGCAAAGAGATAGAATGGAGGTCGTAGAGCATGTGCTTAACCAAACATTAGTGTAAACAAGTATGTTTTAGTAGGCTTCTAGAAGTCAATAATGAAATAGCAAAACAGAGAGGAGCAGGCAAAGCGTTGGAGCTATCCAGGAAGTTAATCAGGAAATATTGCAGTACTTAATGAAACTACCACGTGGTTAAACAAACTGGATTTTGCCACATCAGTTTGAAGGAACATGTTCAGATCCTGATTGCTAACTACTTTTAAGATCCCTGTGCTGAGCAACAACCGTTACAATCAGAGCTGCGTCTCTCTCTCTGCATTCCTGCGTCTCAGGCTCTCCTTCCTGTTCTAGCCCTCTCTCCCTCCATCCTTTTCTTATACCCCTCAATCTTTTATTTCCAAAGAGAAGTCTAAAAACACACTAAAGCCTGAATATGTGTATCCTCACGTGCTGATACAAAACTTACGCACAATGCAGGAGCTCCTTAAAAACATTTCTCTCCCGAACCACTAGTGGT
Source organism: Clinocottus analis (assembly GCF_023055335.1). Lineage (NCBI taxonomy): Eukaryota > Metazoa > Chordata > Actinopteri > Perciformes > Cottidae > Clinocottus > Clinocottus analis. Next base: position 68,634 of record NW_027176031.1, on the reverse strand, counting down.
CAGAAACTGCACAGGGACCCTTAAAACCTGGAAAGACTGTCCACCAATACTGAGCCTTTTCTACTTGTTTCCAGGCAGTTTTCTGTTATTCACAACATATTATAATTCACTCTTATTTTACCAGGAACAGGTGGGCATGAAAGCCGTTCCCCACAGGGAGAGAGAAAGTAGGATGATGGATGGATGGTGGGCACTAACGGTGCCAACCTCTGTGTGACAAGAAGAGGCAGCTGAAACAGACGGTCCTCTCTCTCTCTCTCTCTCTCTCTCTCTCTCTCTCTCTCTCTCTCTCTCTCTTTCTATCTCTCTCTCTCTCCCTTTCTCTCTCTCTATATGTGTATGTGTGTGTGTGTGTGTGTGTGTGTGTGTGTGTGTGTGTGTGTGTGTGTGTGTGTTGTCACTCTGCTTGGCATGGGTGGCACAACCATCTGCCTGGTCAGGGTGCTGTGTGTGAGTGCATCTTGGGGAAGACAGGCCGAGATAAACGGGTGATTGAGTGTTTGAGGCGGCCTGGAGTAACTGAATGGACCAGTGGCACTGCCAGCAACACACACACACACACACACACACACACACACACACACACACACACACACACGGTCAGCTGTATGCACGAGACATTAGGCTATAGTTGACCTGCTTGGAGACAGACTGGGCACCGTGTTTGATTACAGCTTCAGTGTGTGTGTGTGTGTGTGTGTGTGTGTGTGTGTGCGTGTGTATGTGTGTGTGTATGCGTGCATGCGTGTGTATTATTGTTTTTGCTACTTTACATGTCTCCCCGTTTCGTGGAACAGTGCATTTGTGTAAGTTGTAAGGCAAGTGTTTGTGTGCGTGTGTGTGTGTGTGTGTGTGTGTGTGTGTGTGTGTGTGTGTGTGTGCGTGTGTGTGTGTGTGTGTGTGTGTGTGTGTGTGTGTGTGTGTACAATAATAGTATAGTCCTTTTGTCGGCTACTGTTAGTTTAAAGTAAAATCAGGTACTTGGTTAAAAACCAAAGTAGGTCAGCTGAAATGTATCCTGGGTGGAGGAAGGTAAAGAACAAATGTTATGATGATGATGATGATGATGATGATGATGATGATGATGATGTTATAGGCTAATATAAGTAAAAGAACATTAGGATACAAAATAAAGTGCAACACATCACCTCAAATATTCATAATGTCCAAATGTCTGAAAACACACACAATAAGGAAAAAAGAATTGCATGGATTCGGGGGAAACATGACGTAGCCGAGTTTCACACGTGCACGTAACGCTGACATAAATTGGACCCAAATTCCAACAGGACGTTTCATTGTTTCATATCAGCGCTTCTCAAGGTATAAATTAAACACGATCCATCCAGTACGTGTGTAAAGATCAGAGAGACACTTAACAGCAAGTCTGATGTTTGACGTTGCGCCGTCAGTCGACAGCTCACTGCATAAACGCGGAGACAGAGGAGCACAAACCAGTAGATTGTTCTGTCTTTTAATCTGCGTCTCCCTGAGAGACTCACAGAGAGAAGCAGGGAACAGGGAGCGCAACAGTATCTGCCGTAATCACACTTGTCTGTCTGCAGCCTATTGACTCTGGTTAACTGAGACCCTGTGTGTGTGTGTGTGTGTGTGTGTGTGTGTGTGTGTGTGTGTGTGTGTGTGTGTGTGTGTGTGTGTGTGTGTCCATGTCTGAATGTAGAATATACTCTATGTCTGAAGTTGACCTCTATGCCATAAAAGAAAGGAATAAGGGTTCTTTAAATATGATAATATTTGTATGAATTGGCTTTTAACTTGCTATTTTTGTATATAAGTTTTACAATCGTATTTGTCATTCGTACATTGGTAATCATATATTCAATAGTAGTATTCTTACATGTTATAGGTTCATAACTGTACTTTTATTTAGATACATCCTGTTAATATGTTGTTGCCAGCATCATCTTATTCATATTTTCCCATACAAATCTAAATACAGTAAGTATGTAGTTAAATATATGATGTGAGTGTGTGGCCAAACTTCCTGGCCTCTGTGCCCTCCGCTCCTGTAGCCACTTCACCTATTCCTCCCTCCCTCCTTCTCTCGCTCTCTTTGTACAACCTCTCTTACTTATCTCCTTCCCTCCCTCCTTCCTTTCCTCCCTCCTTCCTCCCTCGCTCTCTTCCTACCTGCCAGCTGCTGTTCAGGGCCTCCTGGCTCTTACAGTTCCCCCTCAGACAAAAGAATGGATAGAACTACAAAAAAAAGAAACTGAGTGACAGCTCTGAAGTCCTTTGTTCCTCGCTCCACTCTGTCTCCCACCATCGCATTGTTCTAGACTAGTTCTCTCTCGCTCTCCCACTCTCTTCTCTATTTTGTCCCTGAGGGAGTCTTCTTGGTCTCTGGTGTCCCAGTCTTGTCTAACGGCCACTCAGACCATCTTGTCTGCACAACTTGAACTACAATGGCCCTGCTCTCTAACACAGGGCCAGCTGGGGCTTCGTCTTCAGTCTCGTTGCCACTACGAGGCTCAAACAAGGCTTCTCAGGGTTTATCCCTCATAAGCCGGGTTTCCATTACAGGGCCAAACAGGTCTAGCCAGGGCCAGGTCTACTTCCACTTCCTCTAATCACACTTGTATCTCGTATCACTCATTTCCCTCTAATATCCCTCTTTAGACAGTTTCTTTTAATGTCAAATCTGTATGAACTGGCAAATGATGAATGTCCGTGTGGAGTCTTTGCAAATTAAACATGCATATATAATATTAAACCAATTTTCCAATTGTCTTCTCAAACAATGCCTCGTAAAATCTGTTTATTTTACACTACTAACTGATCTTGCCATTTTTAATTATGTTCACTGACAAAAACAATAAAATTAGATCTTGCACTTGTGTATGGTAGAGTTGGTCATATTGAAGGAGGACATATGAACCCACATCCTGAATCATCGGTATGCTAAATATTAAAAAGGTTAAAATATCCTCACTTTCCTTGTGAGCTTGATAGAAAAGAATGCAGCTACATTTCTTTCAACGTGTATTGGCAAATTAGTAATAGGCAAGTTATTTGTTGACCTTTTGACAATTTTCAATCTTTTCAAATATATTTCTGTCCATATGCTAAAGCCTAGCACCACATAGACTTTGTTCAAAAAGAAAAATGATTCAATAATATATAACAAGTAGACAGAACCATGGGTACAATCATTATATTTAAGAAACACATGTAACCTCTTTTATGAGGCATGTAACATAGGAATAGTTGTTCAATAATAGCTAAAGGAGTTATATACAAAGTTTAAACATTGTGAAAAGGCTCTAAAAGCAACAAAAGCTATTGAATCACAGCAGCTCTGCATTTATTTAAAATGACTGGGAGTTATTGAAACCAAGAGTGTCTCCAGCACAAGGCTGACAGAAAGTAATACAAACCTTAAATGGAAACCTGTGCACTAACATGATGGGATCCGATTGTTTGAAAGGTATTGAAAAAAGCTGTCAGTGCCTCGGAAATGTCCTCGAGTTCTTTCAGTGGCAAATGCTAAAAAGAGATCGACATGGATTTTAGGTAGCATCGAAAATACAACTGATATATGTCTGATCTCTCCACAGCCTGAGCGCACAAAGTGGGACTCAAGACTTCTAGTATGTCGCACAATTCATGATCATGTCACCCAAGGCTGCGAGACATTTGCATGCTGAGGACGCATAAAAGACAGCTCATCTGTGATTTATTAGGGTCTAGTCTCCTTGTTCGGCCTCGGGAAGGGAGGCAGACAGTCAGAGAGACACCTGAGCATGTGTGTCCTCAGCAACTGTGGCTGGAAGTTGCAGGTGAGAACATTTCTTTCCACCTCGCTCATATTCAGAACTAGGACGCCAAACAAATGGACAAATGTGAAACGTCAAGATAGAAAAGCACTGAAGACACTGATTGGATTGCCCAGATGCATGCTGGTCCTTTCGAAGCTCATTAAAACCCAGGTGTGCGCTGCCCCACCTTAGGCTGCGTCCAGCAGCCTCAGGTGCTCTGCTATAGCATCATTTAATTTGGCTGTAGACGACCAGAATCGACCAATATTGTCTCAATTATAGCTGAGTGGGAGAGATGATGCAATTATAACAACACCGTCGTGTTTATGTCCATGCTCTCTCATAAATCAGCTAATAGGATATTCTCTTAATCTGCCTGGATTTTAATTAAAATAGTCTTATTCTACCTAGTAATTAAGTGAGCTCATATATATATATATATATATATATATATATATATATATATATATATATATATATATATATATATATATATATATATACTTCAACTAGACTAAGATTCAGTTGGAAAATATGAATATGTTGACAGGACTTACTTTCGATATAATTTACATTGGCTAAAATAGAGACTGGAACAGGGTTTGTCAGAAGTAGTAATTTACTCTTCTTCCAAATAATCTCACTGATACAATTCATCTCCATGTAATCAGATTACTGTGCATAAAATGTGTCCCACGTCTCTGACGGACAAGCTGACGAGCCGTCTGAACAAGTGAGTTCTTGTGAGACAAAATATTTAAAGCCACAGCTAAGTGGTGTGTCTGTGTGTGCACATGTACTGAGTGGCATCGGACATTGCTCACAGGTGAGATGAAGAGTGCATTGTGGGAAGTGTTAATGTTTAACAGTGTGTACACATGAGGCTACACTGAGGAAAGACGGGAAAAAAGGAATCCATCTATCCATCTATCCATCTATCTATCTATCTATCTATCTATCTATCTATCTATCTATCTATCTATCTATCTATCTCTGTCTCTCTACCACTATCTACCACTCTATCTATCACTGTATCTATCATTACAGAGTTCCTCTTATTAACCTGTTGCCCTCGAGGACTTTAATAATACAGGAGGAACTAATTTTGAATTTGACACCAAGGATTGCCGGCCTTTAGCTTTCCAAAATACCCCCTCCATTATTTATTGAGAGAGAAAATCTAATATGTGAGGTCAAGCTGTAGTGAGAGAGGGACAAATTGAATGTGGAAAGGGCTGATATTCAAAGAAGCTGCCCGCCTGTGTTACCTTTACCTGTCTGGTAAAGATAACACAGCCTGTGGCCAGGTTTCCATCCTAAAGGCAGCACACATTTTTGATCGTATTTTCATCAAATCTACAAAATAAAACGTGAATAGCAGCGTGTGTCCACGACTGTTATGTGAATACTAGAAGTTGGTCCACGATCCTCCAGTTGGATGCCTTTTGCAGAAGAAGAGTGTGCAGTAAGGTGTGCCAATCAAACCTCAAACAACGGGAAGCGATGAAGAAAATATGTTGGAGATAGGATATTTTTGTTTGTTTATTGCATTAATTTGAGGAAGTTTCCATCGTTCCAGACAGATCTAATGTTTTTTCTGCTTTCGTTATCTCTTTAGTGGACATGTAAGTCATCTGTTTCACAAACATATGTCATTTCACCTTGTCATATTTTGTGTGTATCATTACACCAACCTGTCTACCTGCTCAACTAATTTAAGCTTTTTTTTGCATCTCCACTCAAGTTTCACTCAAGTTGAAAATGACTTTCTTGCCTTCAACCAGCCTGAGTTTGGCTTGAGGAACTGGTTCTGCTGCAGGGGAGGAAGAAAGAAGGATAAAATAGCAAGGAACACGTGTTCCTCCAGCCAGCGCTCCTCTTTCCTGCCTGACATTGACATCGTCTGAGGTTTCATTAAAACTATGACCTACTGAACCTGACCCAGCCAGAGCTGCTGCACCAGAAACAACAATGCTTTCATGTACTAGGGCATTTTGGGATTTTGGGCTATTTTGCTTCCACGTCTTCTTTCAGACTGCTGGAAAGAAAATATTCAAAATACACATGTAGGTGCACTGTAAACCCTTATAACTTACCAGAACTCCAAAAATGTAGGTTATCAAGTTAATTAACTTAAAATTTAAAAAAAATCCAGAACTTAAAAGGTTGGATGACTTGCTACTTGTACCTTTTGTTAACAATTAAGCTAAAGAGCTCATTTAGCTCAACCTAAATATTTGTGGTTAATATGACTTATAGTTTTCTGTTAAGGGAACTCAATTATTTTCAGTTATTATGACTCAAAATTTCCACTGGAATAAGTTCACAGACCACACAATTTTATCTTAACCAAATTATTTATTTTTTTGTACACATTAGTCACATGTTGAGTTTGTCTACTTAAAAAGATGTGACTTGAAACTTAAAACTTTAAAAATGCATACAGCTTAGCCAAAGCAACTGTTGTTGCTATTCAGCAGGCAGCACAACGTATTGTTCACGGCTCACTGCGGCGGGCGCAGATGTTGGAGCTACTTATGGGTCATGGTTAGAACTTTAGTCATGGTCCGAACTTTATAACAACAATTGATGATCCACAACTTAAACCAACAGGGTTAAACACTACGACACAAAGAATTTGTAAAACAAATAATTAAACATTTATAAAATTACACCGCCGAACAGCATGCTGGGTACAGCCGAATAGATTTGTAACGTTATGTTAAAAAATGCTAACAAGGCATTATTTAATTCGAGCATTGTCTGAATTTAAACTTACAGACACAAATTAACTATGTTTAATTTAAACACACTGTAAACCCAAATGTCCAAAGTAATTATATAGATTAAGTAGTGTATACTCAAAGTTTTAGAAAATGTTCTAATAACTTAATTTTCTGAAGTTGGTGTCACGTGTTCTTCCATTTTGAGTCATTTCAACTAATAATTTTGGATTTAATGGAACAATTTTGTCTGTAAGTAATCAACTGGGGAAGTATTATGGCAGAATCTATTTGTGAAATGAAGTGTAAGAAGAACTTCTTCCATCATTGTCGAGCCCGGCTGCCAAGGGATGGGTTATTTAATCCAGAAGCTTTCGGCTGGAATATTTTCCCCACCTCAAACCCCCCAAGAACGAGTTGTGACACACCTCCAAGCAGGACAGGAGGGCTGAAGTTGATCTGCATGGGACTGGTGCGTGAGTATGATGTGGTATGAGGATTACTGCCGCTAATACCAGGTGTTAGGGAGCAATCACCCTACCCATACACATACACACACACATACACACACACAAATACACGTCACAGCCCGTCTCCAAGCACCTCAGCTCTCCATCAGCACACAGGTTAGACAAACACAACTCCCACGCACAACTCTGTGACTCACCGTGCACAAACACACTCACACAGGTGTGCACGGAGAATATGCACACCTGCGCAGAAACGAGCTCAGAGAGAAAAGCATGTACACGTCGTCTCACAGACACCATATACACACACGCACACAGACACACACACGCACGCACACATATCACAGTGCATTTACAGAGCTGGCTGCCTGCCTAAGCTGCTAATTACAGCTGTGCGTGTGTGTGTGTGTGTGTGTGAACTCTCACTCTCACTGACTGAACAACCCAATATTAAACACCGGAGAGAGAGAGAGAGAGAGAGAGAGAGAGAGAGAGAGAGAGAGAGAGAGAGAGAGAGAGAGAGAGAGAGAGAGAGAACCTCAGGGTAGTTCCTCCCTAATCCATATTTAATGGCTTATTATGGTACAGCCTGTGGTTGTGTTCTGCTTGTGTTTTCATTAGGCCGATTAAAGGGATATTTACAGAAACCTTCTGTTCTGTAAATAGTTTCTGAGTGTGTGTGAAGATGCTGCTCTCCAGCTGCACAGTCTTTGACCTGCATGCCCTTTTCTGGGTAATATACAGTCAAGAAGCAAGTCGTGTGCTAAAAGCCTTTAAGCCACTAAGTACAGTAGAGAAGCTCAGATGCTTGTAAAAACACATCTTTTTCTCTGGATTTTGCAGAGCGCACAAATAATTCAATTTAACCTTTCATTCCCATCAGTGACCGGTCATTTGTGAATGAAGGTCGGAATCAATTCCAAAGTGAGAAACATATAGTGTGCTTTTCATTTTTGCTCCAGCATGTAGCAAACTAAAAGACTTTCTATTCTGTTCTCGTCTCTATCTTCCTTGGAGAGAAGAAACTGCTTTTCCAAACTCTGACTCTTGATAATTAGATGTCTCTTCTGCACAACCTCGTTGACCTCCATTGTCAAGACAGGCTTTTCACGGGGAATCATAAGAATAGGGGCAGATGTTGAAAAGCTGAGCAGAGAGTGCAACAAGTGGAGTAGGCGAATTAAAAGTGCAGCAGGAGAGAGGAGCATCCTTGAAGTCAAGTCACAGTAGCTGCTTGTGCTTATTCTGACACAACAGTGCTCAAAAAGACACTTTGCCTTGTGTTAGTGCCAGCAGTTATACGTTATTAACCCTCTTTTAGTATTAAATTTGTCAAATTAAAGCTTAAAATGTATGATTTGGGACATGGGCTGAATAATAAGAATAAGGTTCAGTTGTATAATTCACCTGCAGGGTTTTGTCACAATTGAGGTCCCATTTGAAAGAGTTAATGGCATCAAGCCTGGAAATGCTCATAGTACTGCTCAATCAATTAAATATAAATCATGATAACAATTTTCACAATTAAACTAACATGATCGACTGTGATATTCAATATATAGATACACTTATATATGTGCTCCGCTCTGCTTATTAATTCTACTGCATATAAACTCAAGGTGGTCGAGGTGTTTTGACTTTACTTTCGGGGCGCGTACCTGCAGTGGCAGCCTTTGAAAGTTTAGTAAAATATCATTTGTTTCTCGTTTGGCTCATTTGTTCTAGTACAACAGAGATCATCAGATCAGTCCTTTTTTAAATATGAAAGTTCAATTAAAAACATTAAAATAATAAAATAAAAATAATAACACAAAATAATCGTCATGCAAATGTATCACACTTTTTCCTGATTGTCCTGTCCTGAATCAGAAACCGAGTTTGAATTTCAGACCTTTGAAACTGAGGTCTAGGTGTGGAGCTCAAAGGAAGCGGTTTTCCTAGTTGGGGAAAAGACAATCAGAGCACAATGGGCGGGATTAAGAAAGTGGATGTCAGCTTTCGACATAGCTAGCCAGCTACAAAGCTTCATTTCTGAAAAAATAACAACAGAACAAGGTGATACGTTGCTGCAATAGCAAATCTTAAATCATCACATTTATGTGATCAATGGTGAAAAATGTCACATGAAAAGTGTCAATCTGATTATAAATTAAAAATACAAGTTAATGTAATAGTGATATTTTAGACAAAGTTGATCAGATTCTCACTTAACACTGATTGGGACCCATTTATAAACAGTATATATGGTTTATTTCTGAATCATTTCTTTATTGGTTTTCTTGATTACCCATGACAATAAACATAATACATAACGTCTTCAGGAGCTTTTGAGGGATGTTTATTGAGCTTTTAATGGCTGTAATCAACTTGTATTCCTTTGTAACTCCAGTCATGAGAAACCTGATTGGCCACAACTTTTCAAAAATTTTCCACAAAGGATTCTACATCCAGGAAAGCAAAAACTGGAGCTATATCGTGGACTTATATGAACTTGTGTTTTCGTGCAAACGCTCACACTACAGAAGCACACCTGCCGGTCTGCCTTCACCCTGTTTATCCACTCTGAGTGGAAACTTTAGCTCGTAGTCGCTCACTCACTCGCTCCAGCATTTCCTGACGACTTAGTCAACACTTAACTTATCTGCGTGCATGCTGGGTGTTTTTTGTGTGTGTTTGGGTTCGTGTGTGAGTGTGTGTGTGTGTGTGTCTTGCTGTTCCCCGGTGAGCCAGCTAAGCCGTCACTTTGCCTCAAACACGTGTGGAATTTTCCCTCTTCATGAATAATAGCGTTGAGGAAAATAGAACCTCAAAGAGATGTTTTTGTGTTGAAAATATGAGTGTTTCTATTTTCTTAACAATGTCACATGCTTTTGCTGTGTCTCCTGAGCTCTACTGAGCATTTTACCACCTTTAAGCTCATTATTTAAGTTTTGCAGGCAACAACTTCTCTTTTTCAGATCACTCTCGTCTGCATTGTTTCTGATCTGATAACTGTTTGAAATAAAATCTCCACAAACCAGAAATCACAGGACGTAATCTTTATGACACCTGTTCCTCAAAGGCACAATATCTATAGATGTCTGTGGAGGAGGAGCTTGCTTCTGTTCTAGTTCACTTCCATCTCATAGAACTTTATTATTTGAACAAACTAATCTCCTGTTTTTGTTTACACTTGTTAACACGTATTCAATGAATCCGTTTTTGAAGTTGGATTCATGTGGCCCGTCCTGTCTGTTTATGTGTGTGTGTGTGTGCGTGTGTGTGTGTGTGTGTGTGTGTGTGTGTGTGTGTGTGTGTGTGTGTGTGTGTGCGGCCACACTGCTGTTAGGCTGAGGTGTCGACAGAGGAGGAAGGTGAGAGTTGCAGAATTTTCCAGATGATTGCAGACACTGATGGCGGAGACTGATAACATATTATAATGATCATACTGAATGGGCCAGACAATATGGAGGATGGTGTTATCTGTAGTAGAGGAAGGCCACAGAACATCTCCATGCAGGCCAATTTGTTATAAAAGTTCAGTTTAATTCTGAGCGTTTGTCTCAATAGAAAGAGATGAAGAGGCCTTACAACTACTCCCAATCTGTCTCATCTACATGTTGCATCTTGTCATCTAGAAGGTTAGTCACCAATAGATCCGGGCATGCTCTAATATGAAACCTCTAACACCACACATTTGTTAAGTGCACCTGACACAATATGTACAAGAGCCATCCTAATCGAGGTTCCGTTGTGTGAGTTTGGAGTCGTACTAAACTCTGGGATGCAGGAAACCTACAAAGTGCAAAACATGTTGGTGTCGCAGGAATTTTCCAACTTCAGAAAAGTGTAACCTGCCAATTAGGGATTGAATCCTTTGTGTCAAGCCTGGACCAGCTGCTGTGACTGTGCCTGTGTGTGTGTGTGTGTGTGTGTGTGTGTGTGTGTGTGTGTGTGTGTGTGTGTGTGTGTGTGCGTGTGTCTGTCTGTGTCTGTGTGTGTGTACATGAGGAAGTGGTGGGGATGAGGCTCTGTCAGCAGGCTGGATTAAACCCAGTGCAGCTTCAACAAGAAGAACCCTTTCAGTACATCTCATCAAAGAACCACAAAACACACACTCACACACACACGCACACACACACACACACACACACACACACACACACACACACACACACAAACACAACCTCCTTGCACAGTTTCACACTCCGTACCAGCAAATCAGTGTTCATGTCTGTTGGCAGCAGCAGGTTTTAGCGAGTGCATTTAGAGATCAGAGGTTTCTCAGGGCGATAATACAGCAAACTCCACACCCTCAATCCGAACCAAACCAAACCAAATACACCTGAAAACACTCACACAGGTGTGCCTGTGTGAGTGTTTGTGTGTGTGTGTGTGTGTGTGTTTGTGTGTGTGTAACAGTTGAAGAAGGGAACGAGAAGGGGTGTGGAGGGGAGGGGAAAGTGAACACACAAGCACTCGCTCTAATACATGAAAACAAACACATGCAAGTTTGCGCTCATATCTCATATTCTCTCTTGCACGCGCTCTCTCTCTCTCACACACACACACAAGCACGCACACACACACACACACACACACACACACACACACACACACACATCCTGGGCTGGCAGGCAAAGGATTACGGCTCTGTGGTGCAGCTTAGCTCCGATGTGAAATGTGAGAGGCCTTGGACTGAACTTTCAGACTAATTCAATAATTACTGCTGTTATGAGCAAGAAGACCTGACAACCTGTCCGTCTGTGTCTGTACCTGTATGGCCGACCTGTCTGATGAGACAACTGTCTATCTCTGCACCTGTCACTCTGTACACCTACATGTTCATCTGGCCTACATGTCCGTTTGGCCTACCTGTCTGTCTGGCCTACATGTCCGTCTGGCCGACCTGCCCATCTCCATATCTGTCTTTCTTTCTACCTGTCTATTTATCCTGTCTTGCCTATCTCTCCATCTCGATGCTTTTTTACCTTTGCGTCCGACCAACCTGTCTGTCCTGTCTGTCTATCTGTCTGTGCATGCTTGTACCCGTCTGTCTGTGTGGAAGTCTGTCTGACTACTTGTCGGTCCGCCTGTCTTCATATCTTAAAAAATAAATCAATAAGGAGACCTGAGAGCCCTTTTTGACCAGCATCTATTTCTTTCTCTTTTCAAACAGCAGACAGCATCATTTAGTCTCTGTGATCTCCGGTTTGTCTTAATTAGCTGTGTATTTACCAGCCTGACGTGTGTGTGCGTGTGTGTGTGTGTGTGTGTGTGTGTGTGTGTGTGTTACCTGGTATTTATCAGGTCACACAGGGTTTACTGGTTGGCTGCTAGAAACATTGGTGTACTACAGTTGCTGTGGTAACATAATATCTAGAGCATGTTGAAGGTTTTAGGCCACGCCTTCTTTGACAAAGTTTGCTTAAGGATTTCTGGCCGGCCAAGTTCACATGACATTTACCAATGACATTTATGTCTCTGCGACACCAGATGCATTTCTCACACGGAGAGCGCATAACATCTAGTGCGAGGCAATCAAAGGAAGCCTTTTTTACAATAATCTACCATCAAGGTGGACGTAAATCCTTCAAAGGTTTAATTTAATTCAAGACTGTCTTAGGTAATACAAGCAAAGAACATGTATTTTCATCCACAAATGATATACATTGCAGTACTATCGTATTACTGTACATATATAGTACTTAACATTAGCTTAGAGTTTTGTTTTAACCTTGGTTTTACACTTCAGATTACAGTCTCGTTCCTCATATCATCTTTAGATCTTCAGGATGGTTCATTGATTTATTATTGGACTTTTTAAAAATTTGGGGGAGTCCGAATACAAGCTCCTCCCTGATGAATGCCTCCCTGCTGCAGCTGAGCACAGTCTTTCTGTTAAAAGTATGTGGATAACCCTGATGACATCATATTGCTCCTCCAGAGTCACAGACGTCATGACGTTCGGCTGGTAAACTGACCTTTATATGTGAAAAGTGTGGTGGTGGCCTTTAGTATTCAAATGGGTCAGAGACATGCAGTTAAATGTAGCTGCAAACGAATGTTATTAAATTTGGAAAATGTTATATTGAGATTAATTAAAATGAAATTAATTTGCAAGTTAATTATAGCAGCTATTATTTGGCCTGACTTTGGTCAGTGAATTTGCATTTTTACATTTAGGCTAATGCTATAATCCTGAGTGATGCAGTGCAGCCACACGCTGGTTACAAGTCACCGGCATTCAGGCAGCGCAATTACAATACAAATGCTCTTTTTGTTGTTTTTGCCATTGTTAATATGGTACAGGGTTTTAATCCGTGCACCTATTCATTTAAAGTGCTTTTGATTATAATCAACCGTGTTTTGTTTTAATGATCATAAAGATATAACTATTTGTAGCTTAATGAACATAAGACACAACAAGGTGATGAGTCCCACTCTGTTTCCATGAAATTCATTCTATAATGTTAAATAATAATGAAAATAATCCAAAAAATGTCGATGCAGACTTCAGGATGTTTTAACAAAGCCTCCATTCAACATTCTCCTCGGCTCCGTAACAGTAGTTCATACAACTTGAACTGAGGTTGTGGAAAAGCTTGTACGTAACAACACAAGTATGATTGAGCTCACGTTGTTTGTGTTATTCCAGCAGCTTTGTGGTCGATGCGTCCGTG
>NW_027176031.1:47500-52500 GCF_023055335.1 Clinocottus analis | reverse complement strand
CAATTTTGTGTGCCTGTGCGTGTACCTACGAGTGTGGTGGCCTCTTTTCTGCTTGGTTGGGATTCTGTCACAAGTATTTGAAGCGTCTCGCAGCCACACACACTGACAATCACTGACACTAACCACAGGAGACGGACAGACAGATGTATGTGTGTGTGTGTGTGTGTGTGTGTGTGTGTGTGTGTGTGTGTGTGTGTGTGTGTTGCTGATGTTAACGATGAGAGAAAGAGTTGTGTTACTACAGTGCCGCCCAAAATCATGGCCCATGACCCTCGGCCAGCAGAGATGTGCACAAACTAAGCCTAAAAACTTTGTTCATAACTAGGGTTGCAAAATTCCGTGAATATTCAAAGTTGTAAACTTTCCACGGGAATTAACAGGAATAAACGTGAATTAACGGGAAGAAACGGGAATTAACAGGAATTAACAGGAAGAAACTGGAAATGTTGCGGTAATTTAACTGTATTTACCTTGTCATAAGCAGACATGCATGCAAACATTGATAATACAGCTTTTAAAAATTACATTTTTGACCTTTTTAACATTTTGTGAGTAGAACTTTATTCTTTCATCGAACAACGAAAACATGAACGTTGAATAAAAAAAGGTGTATTCCGTATGATCACCACCCCCCCAACACAAATTTCTTCCTTTAGTGTTTTTCCCTGAATCCTTTCAGGTCTAAATGCTTTCTTCCTGGACCTACATGGACTAGTTCAGTTCATAGTTCCTAATTAAAAAATGTGAACTAAGTTCACAGCTCCGAAAAATGAACTAGTTCAGGTATTTTTTTCAATATGTTGCAGCAATAAGTGAAATCTCTGTCTGCAATACCGGTCTTGGCCTCTACGCAACTCGGCGCTCTCACACATGCCAGGCGTCGGGCTGACACGTTCAGACGCAACACTGATGCCAAAAACGTTAAAAAACAACAGATAGTTTTATGTTTACGTTTATGTTTCTGACAGATGAAGTGCAGAAGTACTTTTTTTTTACTGCAACAGCTGAAAATAAAAAACAGCACGTCTGAATAAAGTGCTGCAGAAATGAGTCCTAAAACCCGTAAATGAATGAGCATTCTTACACTTCTGGTTCCTTCGTCTCAACGTCAATGGTTTTTTGTTAGATGTCTAAGCATGCAAACTTAGAATGGTCAATGTGTTGTACCATATGGAACAAGTTAGTAGACACTCCGCTTTTAAGCTTTTATGTTTCCTTAATAGTGGCAAAATGAGACTACAAAATGTCATCACGCCGACTAACCTGCCTGCAAAGCCTTGTTGTGTACACTCATGTGACCGGGATGTAGTTTCTTTAGAGCCTGACGCTTTCTAATTCTGGTAATTGTATTCATGCTGCAAAAAAACATAAAAGTGGTATTCATTTGTGAACATTATCTTGCTGAAGTATAATAAATGTTTATCTGTCACAGAGCATATTTCCTGTAATAATCCCAAATTCCCCTCCAAAAAGTCCCTCTGTCTTTTTGCCCAGCGAACCTATGTGATGCATACTTCATACCTGCAGCACTCAGCCTGTATCAGAAACTGCTGATTGTGCAAATAATTGTCGACTGGAATTACTATATTTCAATTAAAAGCCTCTCTAAAAGACACAATTGTGTTATGCATTATAACAGACTCTCCTCCTTCTTCATTCTGCTCTTGATGAGTCTTTGTTTTACGTTTTACACATGAATACACATGCTCATGATTATGCAATGAATTACACAATTTACAATAGCATCACATATATAGATTTAGCATTATATATTTAACTGTCATGAACAGACAGACAAGCAGACAGACAGACAGACAGACAAGCAGACAGACAGACAGACAGACAAGCAGACAGACAGACAGACAGACAGACAGACAGACAGACAGGAAGGGGGAACGTTCCTTCGTCCTCGTCTCTTTCTGCTCTTCACACAAACTGCACGTCTGACAGTGTTTTCCGGCAATCTCCTCTAATCTGTTGAAACAATGTGCTAAGGTGTGTGTGTGAGACTGGGTGAGTAGGGTGAGGTAGGGTAGGGTCCCACACCACTGTGATTGGGGTCAAAGGTCGTCAGGGAACCAGGGAGCTGTCATGCTCCATTACATTGTGCTTTGGGACAGAACTAAAACCAGAGTGAGGCGCACTGGAAACTTTTTTTAGTCCACTTAACAGTCCCATTTTACACTCATCTGGACACTTACAGGTTACGCATGAGCACACATGCACACGCACACACACACACACACACACACACACACACACACACATGCACACATACTGTACGTGGAGTCTTCATTTATTCATAAATGACAGACTAGGTCATATCGGTACTCATGCGCCATGACAATCACAGACACTATTTTATACAATAGATCTACAGGAGTGAGACTTTCAAAAAACATAATTGTCATTAACATATTTTAACGTTAGTGTGTTTCAATCTGTAGAAGTTATTTATGTTTTTGTCCGACATTAATGTGAATATCTCTGACGGGGTATAGGGGATATATTTACAATCTTATGGCATGGTAAATGTATCATGTTCAATCAAAATATGTGATGCCATAAGCTATTAATCTAATTTCATATCCAGCTAACTAAATACCTACACATTGATGCAACAATGCCGTAGCCGTGCTCATGAATTGGGAAGCCAACCACAGATGTCTTAACAGATAATTGTAAAGTCCTCCTAGGCAAATCTGTGATTTGTGATTTTGGGCTACACAAAATAAACTGAATTGAATTGAATAATTCGGCTAAATTGCCACGGATTGTTTTGCTCAACCCAGACGGACAAATCCATCCCGCTGTCATACCTTTCTGGTGCTAAGAGCAGCTAACTCTTCATTTTTACCCGTGATTATTTCTTAATGAATGGCTGGGTAGTCTGTCAAAGGGAGCAACATCAGACGTATTTGAATCCCTGGACGGATCAGAGATATTATTATGTAATACTCAGAAACTGTTCCAGTGGCAGTTGGTTTCATTTAATCCTCCGTTGCTAAAACTAGCTCAGTCATTTAGCTCAGTCAGTACGACCTTCGCCCAAGCAAGTATTGACAATCTCCTCCTCTAATGCTTTGGTAGCGTTGTTATAATTATTGTGTTGTGCTCGCTGTGGGGGCTTAAAGTTGACGAGTTACTGGTTCATTTAACACACAGCCTACACTTTTATGATTTAAATGTTTTTTTTACTGTAATTACTCAGCTTCACAATACTTTGATCTTAATACGGTACGTCATCATTTTTTTACTGATTTGTATGTAAGATACTTTTTAGAAAGTATACAACTCCGTTTTCAATAGCCCAGGTTCCAGTAGAAACTTTAAGGGCCATTTCCTGCCTCGATAAGTGCCTTTGATGCAACACCTTATGCTCATGTCGATGGTAAAACCTGTCTTTGCCAAATATCAGTGATTCATGATGATGTCATGGTGACTGAAGCACATCAGCTCCTTGCACCAGGAATGTCTGTAGCTTGTGTTGTTTTGCTCTGAAGGTCAAATCAGAATACTGAGCAGGAATGTCTGACTTCCCTTCTGACGAAATCTTCAGCCATGCACCACTGTACCTTGAAAAGTACTTTCCACCATCTCCGGACAGACTATTTCCCTGACAGAAGGAGCTCTCGGCTGTCCACAGCCAATCCATCACTCCAACTGGCTGGCTGACTAAATGTCTGCAGAGAGACGTGTGATGATGGAGCATACGGTTGGTCAGGGCAGCAGGTGTGTGTGTGTGTGTGTGTGTGTGTGTGTGTGTGTGTGTGTGTGTGTGTGTGTGCGTGTGTGTGTGCGTGTGTGTGTCACACTGAGGTAGTCTTTTTTTTAGTTATCTTTCAATCTGTCTGACCAAAGATATGATCAATTGGTTGAATAACACAAGGTGCGGTAGGTTTTGCCGTTAGAAGTGTTCTGAAATCCTGAACCTGCATCAAGTCTGCTTCACGTGTTCACACGTCTGTCCACAGCCAGCAGCCGGATATCTCATCAAAGAAACAGGAAAAAGCTCAGTCCAACCGCAGCTAAATATACCTGCCAGTGGCCAAAAGCTCACCAATCGACACCGTTTCCACAACTTTTTTTGCAACGTCCACATACCTCCAGACTCTTGAACAACATCAGCCTGTTGAGAAACCGATGAGAGGAGACAAAGGTGAACTGTGAGAACTGCCAGTGTTGAGATGTTGGGATATCCAGCCGGCAGGTCTGTATGAACATGGTGCAAGCTGCTCATGTTTAGTCCCCAGTCTAGTGGAAAAAAACCTGCCCAACCTGTCCGAAACTCCCTCTGCTATAACAGTGTGCAAGCGCGCACGTGTGTGTGTGTGTGTGGGCTACTTACCTCACTGGGTGCTGTAGGAAAAACATCCGAACATTGATCAAAACAGAAAAACACAGATGGAGATAAGACGCTGTGTTTTGGTATGACAAGGCATGTGTTTCCCTCAGAAGAGAGACAGAGGGGGTTTCTATATGTGTGTTTGTGTGCGTGTGTGTGTGTGTGTGTGTGTGTGTGTGTGTGTGTTTGTGTATGTGTGTGACAGGACCGAGAGACAAAGAGCAGGCTACAACTAGTTTCAAAGTCACCAACAAGTCAAATATCCGTCTTTGATTGGAGCTCTCCTGGAGGCCAGATAAGCGCTGCTCGGCAGTGCTCGTGTGCATGCATGTGGGTTTCCAGGCTGCAGATTTCAAGGCATCTCGTTTTTGCCCCTCCAGTCTGATAACAAACATTAAAGGCTACTGCAGCCGTAGCTCCTCTGTGAGCGCTGTAGGTGGGCAAAGCATCCTGGCAACGGGAACCAAAATAAGGCGGCGCGATGCGTCCGTAAAGGCTGCTTTATACTCTGGTTTTACGCAGAGAGGCAAGCACGCAAGACCCACAAGGGCCCCTTGCGTAGTGCCGTGAGCCCTCTTGTGTGCGTCGCCCAAAATGTATGACTATCCGACAAAGCTACGCAAGCCGTTCGCAGCCCGCAAGGTTGCTAACCACA
>NW_027176031.1:40000-42500 GCF_023055335.1 Clinocottus analis | reverse complement strand
AAGGAGAGAAGAGCAGAGACAAAGTGCCAAAGAGAAGAGAGACAATAACTGAATGGATAAGAGTGGGGAGCTCAAACAACCAGAGTCATGACGAGGCACAATACATGTCATTTGTACTGAAACACAACTTTTCTGAGTAAATTTGGATGTACGTGTCGTTTGTATGAACAGACCGAGCTATACATTTAAGCGTCTTTGAGTATTTAGAAAAGCGCTGTATAGAATGAAAGTATTATAATTGAAAACAAAGCTGGAAGTATGGAAACCCTTGTGGAAAACAAAATGTTGTTCATATCGCAAAAATACAAGACCAGGCAGCAACCTCTGGTTTTGATAAGTGAAGCCAATGCAAAAGTGTTTTAAACATTCTCTCTAATGGCCATCAGGGGTGACTCCTCCGGTTGAAAAAAAGAAGTCAGATTGTATAAAACATGAGAAAATGTCTCCTTCACACTTGATTCATCACCTTGAAAACATGAGTTTATGGTCTGAATCTCTAGTTTCTCTCAGCATGATACTCACTTAGTAAATTATGGTAAGGCAGGCTATGTTTTAGGGCGTGGCTACTTTGTGATTGACAGGTCGCTACTACAGTGACAGGTCAGATTTTCTTTGTACAATTACAAACCTTTTTCCAGTGTGTTTCCAGTTCATGGAAGTTAATTGTTACATTCTTAAAATGCCTTGGATGGCTTTTAAATTACCTAGCTCCACCTTCTCGTGTCACACTGGTTGCAAAAGAAAAACTAAACCAAATGGTGAACGTTAAAAATGTCAGTTTTTCCACAGAAGAGACACGTCACTATAAGCCACTACAAAAATAAGTATCACTATTGCCATGAACCTGGCAGCCATCTTGGGTCTGCTGCTAGTTGAGGAGCTAGTTGTGTACATTGAGGACAGCAGGGCTGTGGTGCTGGGTCTGTTCCCCTGAGGGACTGCTAGTTTACAGTTTAGGGACAGGAAATGACCATAATCCCCTGAGTTTCCCTTAATCTGCAAACTCTTTCTGTTCTTCATGCTCCAAATGATCGGGCAACATAAACACACACACGCACACACACATATTCGTGCACACACTTTCACAACCCTGAGCTGCTCAGTGGTCAATAGTAAAGAAGGTGATGAAGTCTTCTTGACAATACACCCGTAATATCGTAGTGACTCCTGTTTACCCTCTGTGCTTTAAGTTCATTTTGTATTTCAGTATCACTCTTCAAGAGATTTCCACAGAATGAGACGTCTCCAGGAAACTGAGCCCCTGTGGGTTTATTGTGGCACCATCTTCTTTTTTTATTGACACTTTATTTCCAAAAGCAAAGGAGAGAGGTCTTCCTGTGTGTTTAGGCTGAACCGCAGTCATATATAAATATATATAATATATATATATATATTTATATATATATATATATATATATATATATACATATATATATATATGTATATATATATATATATATATATATATATATATATATATATATATATATATATATATATATATATATATATATTATATATATTTATATATGACTGCGGTTCAGCCTAAACACATATATATACACATATATATATGTGTATATATATATATGTGTATATATATATACACATATATATATATATATATATATATATATATGTGTACGATACCATTCGGCTGTCGGCGGCATCCCGTGAGCCTCTAACAAACTGCCAAACCGGCGGGTCGGAGCCAGCGGATGCTTTCCGGTGCGGGCCGTCTCACCTTGGTGATGACATGGAGGATGCTGTTAGTGCCAGCAACACTTAGCTCTGAGTGCTGGCAAGGTGAGCGGCGTCCTCCTGTGAAATGCCTTTCGGCCCGTTTCTAAGTGGTTAATGTGGTGTCTGTAGCCACGGCAACACAGCACCTACCAAAATTATGTTTTAGATTTCTGGCAGCGCATAACAACCATTTTGACAAAATAAAGCGTAAACAGGTACACAAATATTCGCAGTGAAGTGGTTTGATTTTTCTCATGGGCAGCCCCGCTGAGACGGGAGACCACACACACACACCTCGCTGTGCTGTGTGGTCATGTGATAGCGGCACTCCTCTCAGGTAGTCTGGCCATTACTGCATTTTCACACTTCAGCTAATGTGTTTTTCAATGGAGAAATGTGCTTTTAAATTACAATAAATTCCTCTTGGCTGGCACAAATTCAAGAGAAATTTGTGAAAACATTCATTTTTGCGTAATACCACTCAAGCACTTGGCCGTGCCCCACGGTTCGGGCTACCCTGTGATGCAGTCTGGGTAAGCCGAGCAGGCGACATGATTTGAGGGTTTGGCAGAAGTCTATATGACACTGAGCCACCTGCAGTTTAATCATTTCATCTCTTCTTCCTGTTTTCAATCAGGTCCCTCATAGGAAGTTCGGTGTGAACTTTATAAAAAATGGGGTTATGTTTGGGTCCCCTATGAGATGTGTCCATATCGGCGCTTCTGCACATTACGATTTACAAGCAATGCCCACATCT
>NW_027176031.1:0-35000 GCF_023055335.1 Clinocottus analis | reverse complement strand
AGAACTAGAGGCCTTTTATCTTTATTGGATGTATATGAAATGACAAGCTGCTTCATTGTCACTTTGCAGTACACAAGAAGATGCACATTCAGCTCCAAATGTGGACAGAAAGACTCAGAAACATGCTGCAGCTTCAGCTCGAGTCAAAAGTGTAAAGTTGTGGGCTGGACAGCTGAAGGATGAGCTGGAACTTAATATAAAATGAGAAATATATGTTCTTTGGTTAATACAGTGGAACCTATAGGCTCAATGTAATAAGACAAACACATATAGAGTTTAACAGCAAAGCATTGTTGTAGACATATATTGAAAACACTCATTTTGCTTATGTTTATTTGACATTCAAGACACATTTCTACAATAAAAATAAAAATGAAGCAACCATAACTACAAAGATGAAATAACGAGTATCGTATTAGTAAATCATGTTTCGTACATGTTGGCAGGAGAGAGGAGTGAAGAGTGAGAGAGAAAGAGACATTCAAGGCATTTAACACAGAGAGTTAGTCAGGACAGTTGTGTGGATTCACTTTTGCTTTCACACGTGAAATAAACATGAACAATATTCATGTACAGATGTTTTCTGATCATTTTAGACGCTTCAGCAGTTTTCGATTGCATTGGGAAAGTTTTCATTGTAACTATCGCTCCTCATGTATTACTCATGTACTCATTACTCATGTATTACTCATGTCTCATGTATTACGACTGGGGTGACAACATTTCACACACACAGACTCAACCATGATATGCACACATTAGAAAGCTGTATGAGAGAATATATCCAATGAGGAAACAACGGGCATCAATGACGGTTTATAACTGTATTATGTCAAACTTTTTTTCTTTGCCTGAAATCTTTTTCCCTCAAAACCCTCAACCAGCAGTGTCCTGTCCGGATGAAGCTGGTTTCAGTTCACTCCAGGTCGTTCCAGTTCAGATCCGTTCAGCTTCAACTAAATTCAGTTTGCTTCACCTGGAAAACGCTCCTCACACCAGCAACAGCTCTCCATCTCTTGTACTTCTCCTGGCTGGATGTTTCAGCTGCAGGGAGACAGAGGGGCAACGTTACTGTGTGTGTGTGTGTGTGTGTGTGTGTGTGTGTGTGTGTGTGTGTAAGAGAGAGAGAGGGCATTGATTTGACACCTCATCACGCGGCTGCATGTACGTACTTTATGGGTTTGTGATGTTTTCCTGTCATTGTTTGAAATATTAATCCATGATGTCCCCAGAAAGTAAGCACACATTTATTTGATATTTCCACAAATACATTTTGAACAGAACAGTTTTAAAGAACCTCATTCCCCTTCCTTGACTTCCTGGATATGTGGGCCCGTCATGTTGCAGCAGTCTGATGACACGAGAGTTGTTGCATTCACACACACACACACACACACACACACACACACACACACACACACACACACACACACACACAATTCAATCATGTTTCTGCTGCTGCCTGGGGGAAACATGGTGTGGAAACCTCACTATAGTGGAAAATCACCTTTTCCATGTTATTTTACACAGCAGCACCGACACTACACACTACACACACACACACACACACACACACACACACACACACACACACACACACACACACACAGGTATAACCTGGATGCATTCACACCAGGAACCAGAAGATCAGATTTTTTTCCCTCTTTGTGGAGCAGATCTCACCGTCATGGCCGCCTCAGCCAGAAGAGTCGGCGAGGAAAGTGATTTTTAAACAAGCGTGAAAAAGAAATCGGCGCCCCAAAGAGCTAATGTGATCTTGTGACAAAAGGGATCTTTTTGTTGCTGTGAGCTTGCATTATGACATTTGTATCATTGTTATACTGGGCATGATCAACAATTTTCTATATAAGATCAAAAATTGAAAGGAAGAAGTGCATGTATTTTAACCAATAGGAAACCAACTTATTTTTATTGAAAATGTCATAGCGAACTAAAAAGGGTGTATCTCTGCAGCCCCTAGGGCTATTTTAATAAGTTGGTCTCATAATAAAAGGCTACAAATGTGAGATTCTGTTGGGATGTGTAAATATCAGTCTATATGTTACTGGTTAAGAGTAAATGAAGATAACACACAGGAAAAAATGAAAAGGTTTCAGGTCCGCCTAGAAAAAACAATCCCTTAATAATCAGGATGATTATTTCTTTGAAATGATGCAACTGTAAGGTCCAACTCTAACCCAAATCATAGCACAATATGTGAACATTCTCTCTGCAAAGGTTGACTTTGATAAAGTGAAGCAGAACAAAGTTACAGAGGGTTTAATGAAGAGAACATGCAGACGTGCTCTGCAAAATTCACATTGTGACATTTTGATTTTCTCATGTACTAAACCATATATTTTACTTATATATCACTTATGGTGTTCAATACATGCACATACAGCAGTTTTGGGCTTTTTTTTCATAAAATAAGCGTTGATTTGCAGTTTTATAGAACAATCGCCCAGTCTTCCCTCACAGGGGGATTGTTTTTAAAATGCTCAGTCTGTATTATCATTTGGTCGTTTCCTTCATTATATTATTGATATTTAACTGTATAAGGCATCAAAGTAACCAAATCACTGAACAAGTAGATTGGGGTTATTATACGGGGGTAGACAAAACAGTAAGAACACCTCATGGGAAGTGACAGTAATGTAGAAGTAACTTAAAGGCATACAGTTTGACGTTCTAGAAAATGAATAAATTAGTTTTGTTGCAGAGTAAAAGACCAATACTCCTCTTCCTGGAGTCTCAGCTGCTACCTAGCAACCTCCCAGGGATGACAAGCCACTGCCCCCCACCCAGAGGTGCTAAATAACATGTTGAGCATCTCGCCCAAGTGCCCCGGCTTGACGAGGCCTCTCTCCAGAGCATGTTTAGGAAATTAAAGGCAGAGGATTTTTTTTTTCATAATTGTCTATTTTATCATTTTATTACAGCTAGCTTTCCTCTGATGGGTTCCCTTTATGATTAATCAAATACAATTACCGCGTGACTTATTTCAGGAGTCTCTCCATTGCTGAGGACCATTACTGTGTGTGTGTGTGTGTGTGTGTGTGTGTGTGTGTGTGTGTGTGTGTGTGTGTGTGTGTGTGTGTGTGTTTGTGTGTGTGTGTAAGTGTGTATGTAAGTGTGTGTGTGTGTGTGTGTGTGTGTGTGTGTGTGTGTGTGTGTGTGTGTGTCAGCTCTGGTGTATTTAAATAGCATTAAGTAATTAGAAAAACAGAAAAAAGAGGTTGGAAAAGCTAAATTGTCTTCGTGGATTTATGCCCCCCATCCCCCGAATGTGTCTCTCTTCTCCTCTGTAGCTCAATATTTTAAAAGCATCGACTGAAAAGGTAAAAAAAAGAAGAAGGAAATCATGTTTAACTGATACAGAGAAACTAATTTAGAATAGTTTAATGTTTTCTGCTGCAAAGATATTTCTTCAGGAGAGAAGGAACAGTCAGATAGAGGGGAGGAAAGACGCAGACGCACAGAGCAAGAGGAGGAGGAAGAGACGGAGGAAGAGGAGGAGGTTAATTCCATACCTTCCCCTCCCTGGTAATGAAGTGTAGGTGGCGTCCCGGTCAGAGCGGCTAATTGAACAGTGGAGATTACAGCAGCCGCCGCTCCGCTGTGAAAAGAAGGCCATGTTCATTAGTCGCTGCCATATAATATTCATTCTCTGTAGAAAAGTCTAGATATAATCTGTGCACACAGCCGCTGAGATGATTTTAAAGCTCTCAACATGTTCTGCGGTAGCAATAACTCAACAATCATCATGTGAAAAAGGGCCGCTTCCCTTCCTATGTTCATCATATCTGTACTTTCCTGTTTGAAAGTGTATTAATCACTCATAGCGTCTTTGATCCTGAATCTTTTTATTTTGGAACATTTTAAAAGCTTAAACCTCAGAAATGATGAAGGACTCATGTGTTAAAGGCCGGAGACGAGGTTCAGAACCAGTTGGTCCCGTCACCGAGTCAGTGGGGGAAGAAGAACTCTGAACTTTTAGAAGTACAATACAACATGTGTAGAAAAGTTTACACCCAAAATATGACTTCAGTAAAAGAACATGAAAAAGTACCAAAAGTAAAAGCTCTCTTTTAAACTATGCCCTTTGTCAGAATTATGTTAAATGATTGGATTATATTTACCGATGCGTTATCTTTCGTGAGTCGCTAAAAATGATGGGTTGCTGATCCATTTCCATAAATCATCATATACTAGTTGATGTATATTTTATATATGATGACTAGTTTGAATCGGCAAAGTAAACAAGAAATGTCGTAAAAAGAAGCAAAAAATATCCAAGTAAAGTACTGACGAGTATTTAGTTACTTTCTACAACTGCCCAGTTCATATTTAAATATCGTTGTATATATTAAACTATTTTAAGTGCAGATTTTTGCAAAATATCTGTTTTAATATTATGGTATGGACCATGTGGCAGAAATAACGGTCTTAAAGGTTTGATATTAACATCTCATTGAGCTGTCTATATTACAATATCAAATCTGCAGGTCATATATTATTATTATGCTTGTGTCCATATTAAAAAGGAGTCCTTGATTGATTTTACTGTCAGTGTCTGTCCCATTTTATTCGATTGGGTCAGTGCTTCAATGAATACACTGATCCAGTGTGAGTCACAGAGCATGTTTTCATTGCAATGTTCTGCCACTTTGAAGGAATGAGTGTGTAAAAAACAGATTACATCATTTTTTTAAAGTACCAGTAACCTTGGTAAATTGTGGCATTGAATCGCTGCCTCTGCCATGTTATGTTATTACCACAAATTTAATTGGTATGTTCACACCATGTGACACGACGTGTCTTCTTCTTTGAATTTTTTCATGTGTTGGGGGTTGTGAAGTAATGTAATAACGTCTGGGAGGCAAATGCTGAAGTCATTTTTTTACGCTGTAGACAACGTAATAAAAGATGGAATCATACCACTACGTGAGATCAACTCCATTCATCTTCCCTCCATTGATATACAAAGCATGTAGACAGTGTATACATGTATATGTATATCAAGTTTCTGTCATATTCTTGTAATGTGCTGTAACTCTGTTACGTTGCTCATTCTGGTCACATGACATCTATTGCTTCTGTCCTTGCGGGCAGCGGGATCCTCCTCTGTTGCTCTCCTGGAGGTTTCTTTCCTGTTTTTCCCTGTGAAAGGGTTTTTACTATCTTTATTTGGGGGAGTTGTTCCTGATCCAATGTGAGGTCCCGGGACAGGATGTTATGTGTACAGATGGTAAAGCCCCCCGAGTAACATTTGTAATTTGTGATTTGGGGCTATACAAAATAAACTGAATTGCATTAACTTTCAGGTTTTTATATTTAAAAAAAGAAAAGTAATCCCATCTACTTGTGCTTCAGAGCAGGTGGATGGGATCATTTGGTCTTGTGATGCTGCAAAGAGCCCTCAGTAGAACCCAGCACCTCTTCATCAGGACAAAAACAAAACTCCTCTCTGCTTCTGTCACTTTTCTAACCCCAACGAACCCTTTCCTCCCCTCCTTCCCTCCCCCTGTTCGGTCCAGCTCGGTGGGCCCCCCCCCCATCCCCTCCGTCTCCCCCTCCCCTCCCGCTAGCTCTCTCTCTGCCAGTCTCTCTGCCTCTCTCTGCCTCTCTCGCCCCCTCCCTCGGGGCAGAAGTAAACCACGCCTTGAGGCCCTGCTCCCATTGTGTGTCCTCTGCTACTTCTGTTTGGGCCCTTTGTGTGCCGCTAATCAGCCGTGGGGCCATGCTCAGCCCCGAGTGTGTGTCTGCGAGTGTGTGTATGTGTGTGTGTCTGTGTCCCTTGCCCTCATTACGTAGCCACACTGGGAGGCCAGCATGGGAAGTTTCTGCTGCAGCATACACCCCCCACCATCCCTCCACCTCCCTCCTCTTTCTCCCTCCCTCTAGCTGTCCATCAGTCCCTTCCTCCCCCCGTCTCATCTCGCCAGCCCCGAGACATGAAGCTACACGAGCCGTGGGTTTGAAATAAAAGCAGAGTTGTTTTAGCCAAAATCAAGCAGGATCGTCTCGTGACAAAACTTCCCATCGTCCTGTCTGCTCAAACAACTTTTAGCATCATTTTGATTTCCATTAAAATATCAGTCTTCCACACAGCATTAAGTAAGACTTTGGTGGACTCCTCAACCTCAGAGTTTTTGCATTTGCAGATTTTGCTTTCAAGATGATATCCACCTTAATAGATGATGTTTGATTCAGGTCTCTGCGATTACAGCAGTTGTCGTCGTCCACCGGTACAGGTTTGAAATGATCCCAATGGACTAAGCATTATTACACAATGCATGTCTAAAATGT
Source organism: Clinocottus analis (assembly GCF_023055335.1). Classification (NCBI taxonomy): domain Eukaryota; kingdom Metazoa; phylum Chordata; class Actinopteri; order Perciformes; family Cottidae; genus Clinocottus; species Clinocottus analis. The sequence continues at coordinate 28,688 of NW_027176031.1, read as the reverse complement.
AATTCAATTCATGTTTAAAAAAGGGTTTTGAAGGGTGTAGCAAGTAAAAAACAAAACATTTGAGTAAATTTCACTTGTGCAGATCTTTGTAATGGTTATGTTGATGACAGTAAATTATCTCGAGAACAACACAAATCAAGTGATCTGAAATAAATCTAAATAAGTAGCAGAGTTTGAGCTTCTCCTACCGGGACAGAGAAAGAGGTTCAACATGTTGACAAATTATTATTTTTTCTCAGTATCAAGATCGTACATGCTGAGGATGAGTCAACTGATGACAACATGATGCTGTCAATGAAGTTCATTGTTTTATGTGAGTTTGTGTGAAGGCTTTTAACTCATGTTCTAAATGTTTATTATCATGTTTATGAGTATTCAAGTCTTTTTGTGTTCAACCTGGCTACACAATGAGTTGTGTTAAACCCCCCCCCCTTCAAATATGCCAGAAAGTGTAAGAAAAGAGGCATTGCGTCTGGAAGTGTAATCGTTTCACCGTTACATGAATATGCGGCACAAAGTGAACTGTCCGTTGATCTTTATTGCTCCCCTCTGTCACCAGCTGGGTGCCCTCTCGCCCTCCTGTTACCACTCCTCCTCTTCACCTCCTTCTCATCTGTCTATCCCTTCTTTTCACTCTCTCTCTTCCCGATCCCCTCCTCCTTCTCACATCCATGATGTATCACCTGTCCGTGTGTGCGTGTGTGTGTGAGTGTGCGTGTGTGCACTTGTGTGCATGTGTGCGTGTGTGTGTGTGTGTGTGTGTGTGTGTGTGTGTGTGTTTGTCTTGGTGCCCGATGGGGTTTTAGCCACTGGAGCTCTTTGACTTGAGGACAAGCGTTGTCTGTTCATCGCTCATCTAAACACACACATACACACACACACACACACACACACACACACACACACACACTCTCTCTCTCTCTCTCTCTCTCTCTCTCTCTCTCTCTCTCTCTTCTCTCTCTCTCTCTCTCTCTCTCTCTCTCTCTCTCTCTCTCTCTTTAGTCAAGAGCTACACTCCTAGCTCAAATTTCAGTGTGGGACCGAGAACATCTCTTTCTTTTTCTGTCAGTCTCCCCTCCCTCTCTTTCTCTTCCTCCCTTGCCTTTTTAAAAAAAAAAATCACACAGGTTTGTCAATTTACTGACCCATATTTGTGCACATGAAGAGGTTCTTACTTATGTTTGTCAGTCCAGCTGCAGGGAGGCAGAGAGAGCTAGTCACTAATTGAAACGAGAGATTTCTAGACTTTTTCTTTCCGTCTTCTCAGGGCAATTCTTCTTTCTGTTTTTTTTTAATAGACTTCCTTGTCAAAGTGAGGAAGTGAGGAAGTGCATCACTTTCCCGATTAAGAGATTCTGAGGTTCAGAGGCCAACAACAACCATTGAATAACAAGGATGTACTATGAGGTCTTTCTGGACGCTCTGCAATTTAAACTCATTCTCTGACCTTTTAGTCACGAGCCCCAAACTCCAACACTTTAACTGTTGAATCTGGACCCTCCTTCAGGATCAGCTCACTCTTCTCCATAACAGTCCAGTACAGGTCCTGTGTAACTGCAGATATAGCACAGGGAAAGATGGAGCTTGAGATCTGACAGGTGGTTTACCTGTCCATCTCAAGCTCCATCTCTCCCTCAGTCAGAAACAAGACCAAAAGATTTAGGAACGCTGATAGCTCGCACCTCGCTCCCGATCCTGGAGGAGGAAGCACATCATCTTTTCTAGCTGATGCCGGGGGCTTTTCAAACTCTCATTCCAAGTGTTTTCACACGCCTTAAAGCCAACAGAACTACATCATCTGCAAAAGGTAGGGGTGCAACAGTTAGTAACTCTTCCTCTTTTGGAAACCTCCAACCCGTCTCTCTGCAAACTCGTCAATACCAACGCCTGGTCACTGCCTCTTGGAGTCAGACACATACAGACAGAGGCAACAAGCAACTTTCACTCAGGAAACCACTGTGCGTGTCCTGTTGACAAAAAGTCAACTCAGACTTATTTTGTCACACCAAAGTTGTTAATCAGGACAGTCAACATCATTTACAATCTTTTCCTCAACCTAAGCGAGCCTTTTGTTGCCCAAACCTAACTTCCTGTGAAGAAAAAGACACAATGCATGTCACAGGCGGAAACTGACGCGCTATTCCTGCCACGTCCAAAACTACTGCTAGAGAAGTACCGAGAGCATCATAGAGTCAGGCCTGGGGCCTCTGACCTGGGAGTGAGAATATGTTAAAACTTTCCACTTCCAACACCCTCTTGCATCTTGTCCACAACATACTGTTGTCATATGAAGATTTGCAAGTTCACATGAATTTCCTTTGTGTCCAAAGAGCACACACACTTATATACCATGCATGTTTTACAGGTGCTGGGGAACATGCACACCAACAAGAAACATATCTGCCACTTTCTTGTAAGGCCATTTTAAATAGCATTTCATATGGACATTTAGACCTGAAAACAAAAAGAAAGGCACGTTCAGGTATGTTTTCTTTTGTTATGTCCGAGATCACAAATAGTTGGAATGAAATGGCTTCGTAGTCTTTTGACCACACCACTGAGAAGACCCACACAGGTGTCGCGCTGCCAGTTTAATAGTGATCAGCTACCACAAAGATCTTATAACTTCTATGGCGACTCATGTACGTGTCATACGTGTTGCTGCATGGGGACCGCAGTAAAGGCTTCTGTAATAACTTAGGCAGTACATCTAATGCTTTTACATCATGTCTGTCTTCAGTGTGTTGTGATCAAAGTGCTAAAACATACGAAGAGAATCAGGCCTCTTTTATTGTTGTGATTGTTCAGGATATGAATGATATTTTTATATATTCATGATTCTGCCGATAGATGCAATCATGTCACTGGTATATCTCCAGCACATTGTAGTTGTAATTGTTTCTCATGTTACACACTGTTCAAGAGTGGAGATGGAGGAAGGTGAAGTATAGTGAATGGGGAAAAAAAGAAGAGTCGAGCCTCTCGCTTCTTTCCCTCCAAACTTGTAATGGAGGTTTGATTAGCAAGCATGTAATGTACTTTACCCCCACGGATGGGGGAGGAGGGTGAACAGAGGCGAGGGATGGAGGGAAAGGTATAGCAGGAAGGAGGAGGAGTGTATAGAGGCTGCCCTCTCAGCAGGTCTCCTCCTCCCCGCCTCCCCCATCTCCACTTTATCCCTCAACTCCCTCAGACAGACAGGACCAGGACACAAGTTTCCCCCCTACTCGAAAACCTACCATCACCTCCTGTGCTGACACACACACACACACACACACACACACACACACACACACACACACACACACACACACACACACACACACACATTAAAGCCTAAGCCTAACGCATCCCTCCACCACCTCATTCTTCCTTATAGCTGCACCATGCTGTGCAAGCGGTGGGTGTGGGGGGGTAGGATGGGGTTGGAGGTCAGAAGCAGGAAGAGGGGTTTTCTTTTTGGGGGTGGGCGGGGTCCCCACCCCCGTTAACAAGCTGCACGTCTGCATGCAGGAAGTTGTTTGTGCACAGACACAATGCAAGTTTATTTGAATCCAGCAGGGAAAAGTGGGCTGTGTTGTCACTCAGCTGGTTTTAAGGGGTTAAAGGCTAAAGAAAATGTTGAGGTCGCAGCTATCACTGTGTTGCTTTTACTGGCAGGAAGGATCAGGAAAAAAGCATGCATAACAAACTTCCACTTCAAATGTTTTCTTTGTTCTTGAATTATTTATTTTTTTTTTTAACTTAAAAGCCGATGTATTTTACTGGAAGATGGTTTAGTTTTAATGGTTAATAACAACTCAAACCAATAAGACCAATAATTATAGTTGTTGTATCTAGTTTTCTTCCTAAAAATAATGCCAAACTTTGAATCTATTTAGAAGAATAAATTCATTTGACCATCGTGTTTTCTAACTTTTACATAAGTTTAAACACTCCATATTTTCATGTAACTATGTTTTTGATGAAAAGGTATAGAGGCATTAAAAATAAAAATACAGTAAATTACAGTTCTTCCTTCCAGGACAAAAGAAACAAAAGTACAACACTGTCAAAAGTAATTTAATCTTTTAATTTAATTCAATTTGAAAAATCACTGACAACCTACTGAATTGAACTGGCCCATTTCAAGTCCTTAACCTTAACACAAAGTCAAAGAAAACATATTTTAAACTTTTAATACATCTATGAACAAAACAATCCTCGGTGCCTCCCACCAGGCCGGATCAGTGTTCCTCCCTCCTCCCGACCCCCCGCCTTCCCCACCGCCTCCGCCTCGCTGTGCTGTCGGCTCAGGGTGTGAGCAGAACAACGTTAATGTGTGGGGACACCTGACAAGCCCGCTGGCCTTTAGGGCTCAGCCTAATCACTCTGGACCCAAACCCATCGGGAATTAAACCTGCAAAACCAAACAGTCGCAGTGGGAGCTGGCTGGCATCTGCTGCAGCCACTCACATGGCTGCTGAGGGGCCGGACGCGGCAAGCTGCATGTTGAGGGAAAGTGTGCTGCTTAAAGAGTGCAAAGTAAGCAAATATGTACATGCAAACCTGCAGTGTGAACAATACAGTGGGAGACAGAACGTGTGCTATGTGCTATATATATATATATATATATATATATATATATATATATATATATATATATATATATATATATATATATATATATATATAGCTATTCCTAACAAATTAGAGCATATGGAAGCCGGAAAATTAGGAAATGTGTGCCTCAATTGATGATTTCTGTCACTCTTCCAGTTATATGTGAATGGCAAATAAGAGGTATTATTTGGAAGATTTACTGAAGAAGGATCCATCATGGGAAACTTCTACATCTTCCCCTGTTGCTATCCGTCTGTAATTATGCTTCTTAACTGTGGTGGTAAATATGATAGCATTATGCTCTCAGGGTTAAATCATGCACACATGCAAAAACATATTCATATACCATTATATTTAAAAAAAAAAGTTGTGTAAATTATAATTCTGTATGCCCAGGCAGAAGCTTACGCCAACATAAAGAAGGGTTGACAGCTTGAGGACAAGACTCAGCTGTAATGTGTTTGAACTAACATTAAAGCTCCTTTGCACGCATTCAGAGTACAGTAGTGTGTTCACTTTAAAATTAATGGGTATTTTCCAGTGTTTAAAGTACAGTAGCTTGTTAACTCTGGTATCTGTTAAGCCACGCAGGCCCCTCTCCGCTCTCTCTCTCTCTCCAGATGCCCTCATTAATTTTAGATTGGCTCTAAATGAGTCTCCTTCATCGGGGCCGAGGTTTTCTAAATTAGATTCATTTATATTTAAATTGTGAAACAGGCGTGGTTAATGAGAGAATCATTATTTTTGGGGTTATTTCAGATTGGGCTGATAGTCGTGCAGCTCACTGCCGTGTGAAGGGAAGCCACCAGAGGAGACACACATGATGTGAGAAGCACAGCGTTTTCTCTCACTGACATTGAAAAGCTACGGGATTTCAAAATAAAAGCATTCTGGTTGGAAAATGGAAGCAAAAAGAAGAACAAATGGAATCTGAAGGATTTCAGAAGGAAGGGAGAATATGCAAAGTGAAATCTACCTGACTGTCATCCAACAAAAGCATGTTTGCCTCCATTGCTTCCACCTAATTTAACACTCTGAAAGCTAATGTGCCACTTTCAACACATCTGTGTCATTTTCGGCACCACATGTGCCAAAAAAACGCATTACAAGACACACATGTTGACTTAACAGGTGCCCCTATCGACACATGATGCCCCGACAAAGCAGCAGGACGCCTCCTCCGGCTAAACGGCTCCAAACGGAGCGTTAGAAGCGTCACATCTGAGGGAAGGCGGCCGTGAGGTGGAACAACAGAGCTTCCCCCTTCTGTCCCCATGAATCCATCCATCCTTCTCATAAAAACACAAGTCACACAGCGCTTTACAGCTGTACGTCTCCTTACAAGGCGTCTCGCGGCTCTCGGCGTCCTATAGCAACCCCCAGCTTCTCCCCACCAGGAATTTGACTGTTAGGAATCTAAGTGCCAGGCGTTTAAAACCCGAGGAATGCTATTGTTCTGGTCACAGCTGCACTAGCACTGGCCCGGCTACTGCTGCCACTGTGTGAGCGTGGTGGGGACGAAGAGGGGGAGGAAGGAGGCAGGGAGGAAGGAGGGAGGAAGGAGTTGAAGGTGTGAAAAAGACAACTTTACGTGTTTCCAGTGCTCTGTGGTTTCGTGACAAAGCAGCACATAATTGACAGCAAGTTGAAACATTCCTCAGGCCTAGATGGCTGCAAAGCTCTCTCCTCCCTCCCTCACTCCCTTCCTCCCTCTCTCATTCTTCCTCTATCTTCCTTCAGCATCATGTGTTCCACTTAATGTTTATGTCTCTGTCTTTTGTTTTAATCAGATGAATACACGCTGGACCAATGCTCATAGTTGCAGGAAATACAAAGGTCCCTTGCTGGAGGTATGTTGAAAAACATAAAAGCTCCTTTAAGATATTAAAGCTTCTTTAATATCTGAAAGCTTCTTTGTTTCGTGCCATTGTGAGTCTCGGCCATGTGAGGCTGGCGGCCGGCGACAGATCATTCAACATGCTGCTGACCTGATGAGGAGCGACTGATTTGATGATATCACACATGTTCTCACATTGACTTCTGGTTAGTGTCGGAATTCATTACAACATTTTACTTCTTGTCTGTAAATCTTAGTATCAGTACATCAGTATAACTGTGAACCTATGGTATGTTTTAGGTCATCTAGCAAGGTGAAGCTGCTTTTATTTGTTTGAGGATTACATTCACTTGCTATATTACATTACATGTGCGCTTACATTGACATTAAAAGCTCTATAAATGGAAAAAAGATCCTCCTGCACATTGAATTTGTTGGTCATTCGTATATGTTCATGTCTAATCCTTCGCATTGGCTTAACCCTCAATGTCATACATGACACGTATTAACTGGAAGCATAGTTTCACCGTCCTCCTGATGCACGACTACACCGCTGAATCCTTGCGTTCATGTCAACAGATTGTTTCCTGCCGTCTCTAGACTCACAGGACTCTACTTTGCACATACAGTATATTGTGCAGCAGAAGCAACAGTAGTGAGGTGGCAGGGCTCCCCTCTCCCTTTCTAGTAATTACCATCCAGCTGCTCAGAGGAACAATGCTTGGCTCTCTTCCAGACGGCTGACTTCATACACTCTGTGCCACGCTCAATTTGGAGCGCAGCGGAAGCTGGGCATGACTGGCACCCTCCAGGGCATTGCTGTCTCTGTATGGGACTCACTGTGTGAGGGTGTGTGTGTGTGTGTGCGTGTGTGTGTGTGTGTGTGTGTGTGTGTGTGTGTGTGTGTGTGTGTGTGTGTGTGTGTGTGTGTGTGCGAGTGCGAGTGCTTTACTTAAACCTACCAGTTCTCATTTGCCATCCAGTTTGTGCTTTATCCTGCATTCATGATTGTGTGTCTTCCCCGTAAAGTCACTGGAGAAACGAAAGAAAAAAGAAGAAACAAAATGATTAAAAGTGATGGTCAGTGAAGTTGTTGTACTGTGTAGTTGATCTGTTGCAGGTTACCACCAAGGAAACACGTATGCATAAAAGAAAATAGGCGTCATGTTGTTCTGCTTTGTTTGCATTATTGAGGTGAAGATTAGTGCAGAAACAGAAATGGGAAGATTGACAGCTACAAAAGCTCAGACTAGTTTGACAGAGGATCAACACAAGCATACACAAATATTGTTTCAATATTTATCAGAATGGATGAAGTGGAAGATTCTCACTCAACCTTGGCGAGACGCTGCACTGCGTTGCTGATACAAAGTTGTGTTACCAGGCAACAAGTACCATGGACGCTCAAAACTCGCTGAATTTCTTCCCATGATGCCGAGCAGCAACGTTAAAGCCGACTCTTAGATGTTCAAACTGATGTCAAGCTTTGGCTAAAACTAATGTAGCAGCAACACTACAAGCAGGAATTTGAATGTGAAGAACTCGCTCATTATATGGGTCGAAAATGTGCACACAAACACACACACACACACACACACACACACACACACACACACGCACACACACGCTCTCCAAACTTGGCTGAATAGGGTGCAGCACACCCCGGCTCTTCCTCCTGCAGCACAATGAGGACCTGTTTTAGTCCAGTATGCCAGTTACCCCAATCCTACTGCCCCAAAAAAAGCAACACAATCACACGCACACACACACACACACACACACACACACACACACACACACAAACACACACACAAACACACACACACACACACACACACACACACACACACACACACTACCAGCCCCAGTCTGTCTCCCACTGTTTGGGACAGAAGGGCATTTAAATAGCAGAGACAAACAGCAACAGTTGCTAATTGTTGCGTAACAGTTCGAGGAGGAGATGGCGGCATTAAAACACAACGCCTTACAGTTCCCTCATAGTTGCAGCATCCAGCTGACATGACGCCAGGTTACAGACGTCTCATTGGACGATAAATATGTACAATAAACAACTCAAAAGTCACTAAAGATAGACAAATAACAGTGTTCAAGTTGTGTTCCCCACTGTAAAGCTCTAGGGAGACAGGCCATTCAAATACCAATTGTTTTATATTAAAACAGAGACTTGGTGAGTAAACTATGTCAAACGTGAATTATCACTCTATAAATGATCTGTTTCTCAAACATCATTCACCACAACTACACTTCTAACATCAGCAGAGCAACACTGGAGCTCTGTAACGTTCATTAAAGTAACACGGGAAACTCACATAGGGGATGAATCATTTCCATCATGTGTTCTAACATCTCTTCTTCTGCGGTGGTTATTGCCCCCAGCAGCCAGCCATGTGACCAAATATCACCATATACTGTATGCAAAGCGTGTGTGGGTTAGAGGCTGGATTCCCAAATAGCTTAATGGGTACAGCAAGGTACTATTACGTCCAAGCCACTCAAGTAGAAAATGTATGTATAGGGTACGGTTACAAAGCCACCTGAAACTAACCGTAATGGCAGTGGGGAGGATGGGAACAGAACACCTGCAGGGAACAGGGCGGCTGCTGTAAACAAATCAAATACGGATATTTCTGCATCGAAGCTGCTGATACTTGGTAATTCTAGTTTTTAGTATCTTTTAAGTAGTGCGCTATAGAAGTTTGGCCCGACTGCCCTCAAGATAAGCTTTTCCCATCAAACAGCCACGTTATCTAAACTCGTTATCACATCTACATCAACGTCTGCCTCAACACAGTCCCAGTGTACTCATCTGAACTCCAACCCCAGCACAATAACAGTAATGTCACTCCCCATTTGCAAGCCGTGCGGCTGAGGCCGGTGCCGAGTGGCAGCGGGCCAGCCCAAAGCAAACAGAGGTGTGTTTCTGATTTGACTGCTCGCGCTCTGTTACGGAGTTAATACTCAGGCTGTGTTGCAGCAGCGGACCGCATGTCTTAATGATGCGGACGTTTCTGTCTGTAATTTCACTTGCCAAAATGTATTTTATCTTACAGTTCATAGTACTTTCAGAGTAAGTTTAGGTAGGTTTAGATAGGTTACTACACTTAAGTTTTCTTAAGTTATGTTATAGTAGGAATTAGTGTCCAAAAAGTACTTTTAAGGTTTAAATTGTTCCTTCCTAAACTAAGGTACTTTGCCTAACAGTTGGTTTTACTTTCCTCAATATACTTTACACTACGTCTTACTTGATTTAGCTTTTCTAAAAAGCAATTTAACTCATATTTTTTTCAATAACAATATGGAACAATATTAACAAAACCAAATAAATCAGATCAAGTCCAGTGTAAGTAAACATGAGGAAAGAGTTCAGATGACCAGCTATACAATGTATTTCTACACGTATGTATGAGTGTCCTGATACTGATATAATATACTTAGCTTGACATGAATGAGTAATTGAGCACATGATTGCATATTCAGTGTGTGTGTGCTTAAGTTTATGTCGTCTCTCCACATGTATGAATGCATTGCATGTGTGTGCTCACCGACCATGTGACCGCAACTGCAAGTGTGTTAATTTCTGTGCAACTATGCGCGCTTGTGTGTGTGTGTGTGTGTGTGTGTGTGTGTGTGTGTGTGTGTGTTTGTTAATGGCTGCAGGCCCCCGGGCAGGGCCCCCTACAGTGCCCAGGGGAATAGTGGGTAGTTGGGAGAGGGTTTGGATTCTGGCTTTGTTTGTCTCTGTGTGCTGACATCACTGTGCTGATGGCACCAAATCCCCCGTTCTACTGCACACAGCACTTTCTATACAAAACACCAACACACATACACCAACAGACACACACACACACACACACACACACATGCTGCAAGTAATGCCAACTTGGCCAAAAATAATGCTCTTTCTCGTTTTAACACACATGCAGACATCCATGTATGCATATATGGATACGCCACTCTCTCTCTCTCTCTCTCTCTCTCTCTCTCTCTCTCTTTCTCTCTCTCTCTCTCTCTTTCTTTCTCTCTCTCTCTCTCTCTCACACACACACACACACACAGGGTGCAGCGTGATCATCATATATGTCCCTATATTTGGCCTCCTGCAGGAACTCCGATTGACAAATGCACTTTTTTAAATACACATTCGACATTCCTCCTGCTGATAAAACTTTTACGACCCCACGACGTCCTGTCTTATCAACATCAACACCTAGACGCCCAATTAATCACCACCTTGAGATTTCAGTTTTGTATTGTAGACAATACAGTAACTGATACTTCAGAAGTACTACACACGGTGACATCTCCACGTTAAGTACCTTCATACAGTGAGTCAGATTAGAGGTGCAGAGGTCTTTTTGCAGTCCTCCTGGGCCTCTTCAGAACTGCAGTATATCCGTACTTGTCAGTGATTGTCAGTAAAGTGATTGTTGTCCCACACACAAACACACACATAAACACACGCACACACACACGCACACACATACACACACACAGTCTGTTTGCTCATAGGCTCAGCTATCTGACTCGGCCTTTACATAGCCTGGTTAAACATTAACAGGCAGCCTTTCTCTTCCCTCCAGTGCCATCTTTGGTATGTATGGAGCTCAGAGGCCGGCGGGAGGAGTTGGATAATTGGGTTGATGACACTTCCACTCAAGCCTAGAGGAAATGGGGAGCCATTTTCCTTTATTGTTGACTTGTTTATTGGTTACATTTGTTTGTTACGCACAGAGAAAGAACGTCTCGGTAGTCCATTTCCTCCTTTTAATTGTCGCTATGCACACATTAATGAATTGGCGTCACAAGACCTCAGGGATTCTTGTGTGAAATTTACTTCTTTTTTTTTATTACGATGCCTCTGTGTCTTGCTCGAGGACACTTCAGCCGGGCAACTGCCCTGTGATACAGTTCCAACCTGCTTCATTTAGCTGAACTGCCCTCTCTTAAACCACTCAGCGTTCCTGACGCCCTCCTATGGTTTTATCGGACATTCAGGGACTCCAAATGGTCAAACTGGCACATATCTGCACGCAGAACTCCCGAGACGCACACAGAGAAATGGAGAGGCACAAAAGGCATAGGCAATATGCACACACTCACAGACACACACAACGCGCTGCTCCTAAGGACCCCGGGAAGCGGCTGGGATGGACCCGGCACTCAGAGCCACTCAAAGCCAATCAAAGCTGATGATAGCGCCGACATTTACACCAGCCATCCACTGCCGCTCTCACACACACGTACAGCATGTCTTCAGGCGATCGCCATCATCGTTACCACATCACTCCTGAGGAGGGAAGAGGGAAGAGAGAGGGAGGAAGAGAGAGGGAGGGGATACAAACAGAAAGAGGTGGGAAAAAATGTGAAGTGATGTGTGTGTGGTGAGCTGTGTGAGGAACACGCTAGTGAGGGCTGATGCGCGAGGTGACAGAATAATTTGATAGATGTACGGAGGAAGCAACGAGTCAACATGTTTGCATCTCTCCGCCTCACACTTTTAAGTTTATAATAAACACAAACAAGACCATCATTTATACAATTTTATATTATCATGGTCAACATGTAACATTAAAAAGTACAATGGCTCTGAGGCACAAAGGCACAAATATATCAGTATCAGGACACTCATACACACATGTAGAACACGTTTGGTTACACGAGTGATACTGAAGATCACGTTAAAGAGCCTTTTGCTTCTCAACATGTATATTTTGAGTGTCTGGAGGGAAGAGGTCTGTATTTACAGGTTATACAAGATTGGTTCATCATGAGAAGTTAGATGTGTTTCAAGTTTTTTCAAACAAACTAATAAACTGGGGGTATCCTATTGTTTTTGTTTTTTTGTTTATCCAAAACCTTTTGTTTCAGGAACAAAGTGATCCAAAAGGATGTAGTAGTAGGGATGACTAGTAGGGATGCACAATAGTTTTCGTACATGATGCTCATTAGACATTCATTTCCTTCATTTAGGTGTTGGGTTTGAACTCCAATAGATTTTTTTAGGGCTCACCTCTCGACCAAAAGTACCATGTACTACCTCAGGGAGGGACTCTATCCATTTCCCAGAATGCCTCTCAACAACGTGCCAACAATTCAATATATTTTGGATCGCCCAAAATTGCAATTACCACATTACAAATGTGCCTCACAGGGCTCAACAATCTGTACACACACGCACAACAAGGTGTCTAACACTCGAGTCATAATAACAACATGGTGTGAGAGATGTTATCACAGGGGTGAGAAAGCTCTGTATCTGAGATAAAGAAGCAAAGAGAAGTAAGTTGCTGTCATAGTGAGCTTAGTCTCCCTCTCTCTCTCTCAAACTCACACACATACACATTATGCACGATTGTCACAACTGATACTCAAACAGATTTTCCCGACAGCTGAAGACTTTTTAATAAACTTTTAATGACCACTTCAAGTACAAGCCCCGTTCTCTGAGTACTGCTTTGCTCTTTCTCACTCTCTCTCTCTCACACACACACACACACACACACACACACACACACACACACACACACACACACACACACACACACACACACACACACAGGGTCCTGTCAGGGCTAACTAAGCGGAGTGGCGGGCAGGGCGGCGTTTGGATTGGCTGGACAGGGGTTGCCGGGGGTTACGGTGGATTTGGCGGACCACCTGCTGAGACTCAGCCGCCAACTGACTGAAAACATTTACATCAGAAACCACCCAAGATAGAGACACAGAGGGGGGAAAAAGGAAGTTATGAGAGTTTGTATTCTTCATGGAAACGACCTTCAAACTGCTCCGGTAACCTCCGTTTCCTCTTCCGGGTGCCGTGACGCAGCCTCACCGGCCTTGAAGCGCACATGACGTGTCATGTCGCGCTGCCAGAAGAGGAGACGTTTAATTCAGCACACAGTGCCCACGTCATCCAGCCCACAGACACGGCTCTAATGTTGCTGCTGCGGCGGCCCAGAGGCAGCGCCACAGGGTGAGCGAGGAGACGAGGAGACGAGGAGACGAGGAGACGAGGGACTCGGCGTGAAGCTGCGTCTCTGTGTCGCCGAGTCCAAACACAGCGCATCATGTGCACGCACAGGGTTTGACCCAACAACAAGCCGGCATTGACAGCAGCACAATAACATCGGTGAACGTTGGAGCGAGAAATAATGTGTTTTTTTCTCCAGTTCACATGTTTTTGTGAGTACAGTTAGTCTTGTACTCTTCTTGTAGCCACAGTTCCACTTCACACTTCAATACATTTGCACTGCATCACCATTTTTGAGGCAAATATAAAACCAGAGACATTTTATTGTTTGTTTGTCAAACCTGTAGACTGTCCATGGTTACTTTGCAGAGTAAACATATGAAGATTAGAACACTACATTTAGTTAAGTTGGTCTCTAAAGTAGTTGAAAATAATAACCAGCATCAATATTACATGTGAATGCTTCTGTAATAATGAGCTTGCACTTCAGTAGACGTCTGCACTGTAGACTTTCACTTGTACTTGTACAGTGTGTTATTGACATTTTATTTGTGTAAACGATGGAAACGCCTCTTCCATCTCTGCAAGAAAAACAAAAAGTTGCATCTACAAAGAATCATCAACGTACTCTAACTTGCATCAGAGTGTTTCACTTCATGGAATTGATTTATTTACTTTACTTTCTTAGCAATACGACTTTCTTCCATTTTCCAAAGGCCCACATGAATATGAGCCAAGCATCAATGGAAATGAACATCAGGGTAACTGAAGTGCAAAAAATCCAATTACAACAAAGACTCATTCAGAGTCACATATTCAAAGACTCATAATCAGCTTCATTTCAGTCGTGGAGATTGAAAACGTTCTGGTACCAGAAGTGTTATATGCAGAGCTTTGTGGCCCCGGCCCTCCAGAAGCATCCCCCCCTGTATGAGGGCCAGGGCCACATGGGGGCCCATACTCTCTCGCAGGTCCTCTGAGCGTGTGCGTGTGTGTGTGTGTGTGTGTGTGTGTGTACGTGTGTGACCCGCAAACTGACCTCCTCAAACTTCAAACTGAATACTTCTGGCAGTTACCACGACGACAGAGCTCTCCAAGCCTTATCCTACTTACTGAGACGAGACGAGGAGGAGGAGGATGGGGGGAGCAGGAGCGAGAAAGTAAAGAAAGAAGCGAAAGAGAGAGAGAACGGTGTGGACAGAGAGACACACACACACATATTGGTAAAGAGAGAGAGGCGAGTCCCCCCCCCCCCCTGAGCGAGGGCAGCCTGGCAGAAAGCGAGACTTGCTGCTGTTGCATCTGTGTTTTTCATGAGTAGACAGTTTACTGGGAGATTATTCACAGTCTGGTATTTAGCCTTATTAGGCCACGGCTCCCAGTACAGACGTCCCCTCCCATCATCCGCCGGCCACGCCGAGGCCGTTTTGTTTGTTTTTTTCCTTTGACATTTTCCCTCATTGTATATTATATTGTATTCCACTCAAATGATGTAATTTCTGCTGTTGTAAAGAGAAAAAAGTTATTTTGGGCATCTAGAGGTAAACAGGTATACAGTGGTATATATATATATATATATATATATATATATATATATATATATATATATATATATTCTTCTTCTTCTTAAACAACATATGAGTGTTTTCTGATCTGTTATGGTTTAGGTTTGGTTATTGTTTTAGGAAAACACTCCATGTTTATTTCTTATTTTTCTCGCGGTGGGAAATTGTCATAATTTCTCCTCGAGGTCTTCATCACTTCAATCGATTTTTCTTTTTGTTATGAGCTATTTGCTGGACGATCTCCTGTTTTACTTTGGACAACAGTCTCATCTTGAACTACTTGTATTTATGTGTTCTCATTTCTTGCTTCTCATTGAAGGCTTTTGGGCACAGGAAGAATATACTTCTCAGATCCAAAATTCAATAACTGATGACCAACAACAACAAAGCTAGAGACCCAATAAGCCTCTGGATGAACCTCATATAAACATATTGTTCAGTTTTATCCTGAAGTCTGCAGGTTATTTGTTGAGGAACAATGTGAATATCATTCAAATATGTTTTATTCATTTATAGGAACATATAAGGGAGAACCACAAGCTTTATTTTACAGTTTTCCAGAAATGCATTTGAACATCTGTCTTTTTTTTAAAGTACCTTTTGTTAAATCATTTACAGCACAGCTGCATTTCTTGTTTTTTGTAGCAACCAATAAGTTCAAACTTTTTTTTCCAGGGCCGCACTTCTTCACGAGCCGTAAACTCCTCAGTATATGACATTTTATTGCTAATAGCTTCCTTCAAGTGTCACACAGACCTCCCTCCATGCTGCTAAGTATCCTGTTGGCCCGTTAGAAGACACGGCCCGGGGGCCATTCCTGCCAACAGAGATTCACACACAGCAAGAGTCCCGGCAGAGCGCCTGAGTGCGTGTGAGACACAGTCAGAGTAACAGAGACCAGGTCTCTCCTCATTGTGTGTGTGTGTGTGTGTGTGTGTGTGTGTGTGTGTGTGAGCACGCCATTGTAAATGTTTGACTGCGCGCGTGAGCCTTCGAGAAGAGCAACTCAGAGAGATCTGATGGAAGGAGACTCAAAATCAATAGTGTCCATGTTTGTGTCCCCGGGCTCAGCTGTCGCTCACCGGCCCAGAGGCTGAAGTGATTGATCCGTCTTCCGCTTTAATCTGAGCTCCGCGGCCTCACCTGGCCGGTTCCCAAGGCCACGCATCCTGCATGCTCACAGCCGGCCCAAAAGACGCCGAGTGCTGGGACGGCAGCAAATGTCCCGTCTGTCCCAGCGGAGACAGCACTGTGTCCTGGCCTGTCCTTTGTTGTCCTTTCCTCCCTCTCTCCTGCCGTAATGTCCCGTTCAGTCGTATCACACTTTGCCCTTTGCTGTCCATTAATGTCCTGTTTTTGGTTTCCAGTTCTGTCCCATGAGCCAAATGTCCCGTCTTGTCCCGTAACACCCGGTCCTGATCAGCCCCGTTAGGCTCTCTATCCTGTCCTCTCATTCGCAGTAATGTCTTGTTCAGTTGTGTCTCGTCTTGTCCTGTCACAACGATCCATCTCATGTCCTGATTTACTGTCTTCTTCTATCCCATAATGTGATGTTCTGTCCTTTCCATGGAGCGTGTGCAACTTCTTCCTCTCCTGACCGGTCCCGTCCACCATGTGTTTGACTGACAGTGAGCAAACCAACCGGCTTGCAATTGTGCTTTTAAAGTTTTTTTTATTTTTCATGAAACTCTTCTCTCAACAGGCCGCTAGAAAGCTTCAACTCAAACTTCCTTTTCCACATTAATCTTCTCGTCCCCTTATTCAAATGAGTCAAACATCTTGCATTCATATGTGTGGAGCTCCTCACACTGTGTAAAGACTTTTTCAACACAATTTCTATGTGGAATTTGGGTGTGAGTATCATAAACGTGTTTTTGTCCTGTATTTACATTTCCTGTTTTTTCTCATCCTGATATATTTGTCAGTTTCATTTTGTTTCTTTCATACATTATCATCATTTCTCACTATTCTGATCTATTTCTTTCTGATTTTCTGAAATGGAACATTTAATTTCTGCAAAAATGAATGCTAAGTTTTCTTTTGAAATATATTTAAAAGGAAAATACGATTTGAAAAACATGGTGGCAGTCATTCCTCACGATGACAAAACATTTCACTAACAACATACATCGCTAACATCTGAGATGAGTCTGACTTCAGCACACAGGAATGAGGATGGCCGAACACAGACCTGCACACCAACAGTGATGCGTATCTTCAATCAGACGTGAAGAGTGTAATAATGTGTGTCACAGTGGGATAGAGGAGATGGTCTGATCATAAACTGCAGGCTGTCCAGGCTAACCGGAGCTCCCCTCAGGGCCGCGTCCCCCGTTGGAGCTCCGTCAGTCGGTAAATCGGTAAATGATCCGGGATGTCATTTAATCAATATGAACAGGCAGCAGCTGTCACACATCATCGTCTCCCCTGGGGGTCCTTGTCAAGACGCAACATACACAGTGTGTGTGTGTGTGTGTGTGTGTGTGTGTGTGTGTGTGTGTGTGTGTGTGTATGTGTGTGTGTGTGTGTGTGTGTCTCCTGTTGTTCTTTATTTCATCCTTTTTTCATGCTTTTATTCTGACAAGCAGACTAAATGAGGAGCACACTCTGGTTTCGTGTCGTGGCCGTAGAGGAGGGGTCTGTATATTCAATTAAAGATGCCACGCAGTGCAGAAATGATGATCTGATTTATTTAGTCAATCAACGTCAAATCAATTGCCAATTATTTGAATGATCAACTTGTAATGTTAAGTCATGTTTTGGGAATAGAAGCCTAAAGGAAATGCTGATTCTAGCATCTCAAATTTGAGGATTTTCTGATTTTTATCTTGAAAAGCTGATTTGACCAAAGCATACATGTATTTAACTCTTTAGAAATAGTACGGATGTCTTATAACTGTATCAATTCATTCAAGAGAATAAAAAACAACAGATGGATCAGGAGTGAGTTCAGATCACTTCCTCTGATGATTAAAAGTACAATTTTGCCCGATGTTCAAACCTCCAGAGAAGGTATGTGGAGTGCATTACACGCATGCATAATATCTCCACATTACACATTGTTTTCTTGTCGCACTTGTGACAGATAACAGAGCCGACAACAGAAAGGGATCTAGTCCTGGGAGGAGTGGGGGGTAGTCCTCTCCTCTTTCCTCCTCTCCTTTCCTCTTCCTTTCCTCACCTCTCTTCGTGAGACAGTGAAATCTCATCCAGCCACTCTGCCTGCCCTCATAGCCAGCAGGGAGGGACATGTCATTTCACTTGTGTGTGTGTGTGTGTGTGTGTGTGTGTGTCCCTTACTGCGCACCACACAATGACGAGAGCAGAGGGGGAGGCCGGTGGGGGGGTGACAGGGCTCTGATCTCTCAGATAGGGAGATAGCCACCTGATTCAAATGGCTCGCTTGTTCCCGGCAGTCACTTGATCGGCGTGTGAACTGACTCCTCTCTTATTTACAATCAAATGCTGCTGCACTGACCTGCCCAGCCCAGACTCTCTCTCTCTCTCTCTCTCTCTCTCTCTCTCTCTCTCTCACCTTCTCTCTCTATCTCTCTCTCCTTCTCTCTCTCTCTGCCCTATATTTTCCATGTCTCTCTCCCTCCCTCCCACACACACAAACACACCCACACAGGTGCACTGTGTGATGGAAACTTCCACGGATGAGGCCAGTTATGATCACGCAATCTTTTGAAATATGAGGCTAGAGTAAAGCTCAAAGTTGATTTTGTTAACGTTCATATATAAATACAAAAGTCACGTGACGAAAACTCAATCTAAAGCCTTTAAATAACACCTCCTCTCACAGGAATCGAGCAGCAACACCAGCAATTTGTTCATAGATTGTGTAAAAAAGTGAGTTGCCAGAGCTGAGTGACAGCAACCTTGAAGATGGAAATCAAGGATAACTTATGAATATACATATAAAGATGTTGAAGATGTCATGAAAAACAACCTCAGTGTTACGTTCAGGGACATTATCTATAGCAAAAAGAAATGTATATCTTTGTTTCCCTGAAGAGAAACCATGTTGTGACATTAAAGTCTGTTTCATGTGTTATTGTATTTTCATATTAGTAAGTGATACACTTTGTAGTTAAAGGTTTTTGTGAACGCACAATTATTTATAGGAAGTTGTTATGTTCATGCAAAGGCGGGGTCTTATAAGTCCATGTGCATGAAAATACATCACATAACTCAAAAACCATATGGTACACAGGGTCAGGCCATCTCTCAAATTAAAGGTCTGAGTGATTCAGTGACACTAAAGCCTTTTTCATGTTTTAGCATTATTCTTTGCTTCTCTAACGGATTGTGCCGTGACTTCCTAAAGCAAGAACCGGTATGACTTGGTATCCAATCTAATCCGATCTAATCTGTTTTCCTGGTTTATGCCACCATGTAAGACGATAGTGGAGAACACTGTGCTACATGATGTTCAGACATTACCCTCCCACAGATGACTTGAAACAGCAAATAGCACATTTATCAAAAAAATGAAGAGTCCTTGTGATACAACAGTGAGTTCATTGCTTACGGAAAAACCACAAACGCTCATTTGAAAATCCTCCCAAATGTGTCTGGGTCTGAGTCAGGCAGCAACAACTTGAGTCTGCCTGTCTGCCCGTCTGTAACTGTCCTGTCTGATTATCTCTCCCAGTTGGCCCCGAGGGGACACCCACACTGAAAGAGGCCACTCTTCCATTCAACAACAGCTTCTGTCAGAGACTCAGAGAGAGAGAGAGGGAGACCTCAGAGTCACCAGCTCCAGAATAGCCCGATAGTGACTGATGCAATCAATCGAAATCTACACTGCTGTAGGGATGATCGACTGGAAAGGTGCTTTTTTTTTTACGCTCAATAAAAGAAAATTGCTCATGCATATGGAGCTGAACAAACGTGTTCCACTGATTTCAGGTTTCATTTTTTTAGCAGAAACACGGGTTTCGCTTTGAGCCCAACAAGGTCAAAGACACTGCAGCTGCAGTAACACACTGTATTAACACACATGCCGAACAGCAGCCACCGCTCCGTTTAAAGCAGTCAAAACAAACGCACGTGGAGATGTTTAGTGTAAATGAGCTTTACAAATGTGAGGGACCGTGTAATGTGTAGGATGACAAGATGTCTGATTACATTAAAGCCCTAATTATGACATTATTGTCATCGTAAAGATTAACTGTGCCAGTAATCGATCATGTGGCAGCTTTTAAGAGCCGTGATGTTAAATGATTATTAATGAAGTGGAATTATTCTCACCAACAACCCACAGTGGGCCCTCCTGGCATCAGAAAATAGGTTTTCTGACTTAAATTACAGGGGGAAATACAACAAACACATCCTGTTCAGAGTCACCTGTGATCTCCACTCCAAATGTACTAATGGTGATTAATTCGGCCGACATGGAGAATACATGTGAGTAAACCAGCAGAGGTCACATGAATAACTCCTGAAAGAAACATTTCCATATGGAGGGATGTAATCCTGTGTGTCAACATGATGTGTGGTATCAGTGCAGCGTCACAGCACTGAAGGGTCTAAATTCATCAGCATGTGACAGAGACACATTTTTGAGAAATGACACTTTGGAGGATGCTGTCATCATCCTCCATACCGTGGATGCTGCTATCTGATTGTGGAAGAGAGGAGGAAATAAGGACAGACTGAGGGGAAACCCCATAGGGAGCGTTGTCTCAAGGATGAGCTCGGCCCATGAGGAGGGTGTGTGTGTGTGTGTGTGTGTGTGTGTGTGTGTGTGTGTGCTGTCGGGTTGATGTCGCTGACAGAGCCTTTGAACAGCAGTGTCTCTCTGACACGTTGTAATGTAAGCCTCCTTAACACACGTTAACACCTCGTCCTGTTAGTTAACTCACTGATGGTGTCGACTAATGAAACGTAATCTCCTCTAAAA
This sequence comes from Clinocottus analis, assembly GCF_023055335.1. Taxonomy (NCBI): domain Eukaryota; kingdom Metazoa; phylum Chordata; class Actinopteri; order Perciformes; family Cottidae; genus Clinocottus; species Clinocottus analis. Next base: position 7,785 of record NW_027176031.1, on the reverse strand, counting down.
CACTTTCAATGCCAAACACAATAGTTGCATTCCTTATTTAACGTATCCGCAGCATTGGCTGGCCTGAGGTGTGTTTGTGGACCCACAGGTTTGATTAAATATCATGAAGTATTGTAAAGGTGTTTTTTTATGAGAACTGCTCGTTTCTGAACTAATAGCATGGTGTGTCATAAATGACACTTTTTTTCACCTTCATTCAAATTTAAAAAGCTCAGTTTGTTACAGAATACAGGGTTACCACTTTAATATCCTTCTATTTGGGATTTAATAAGGTCAGAAGAAAATTAAAAAGGATATTTAAAGAAAAAAAGGTCAATTTTGCTTGTATTATGATTATTATTATTACAAACATGGGGTCAGTGTGGTAAAGCAAACATAAAGGTGAATATGTCTCCCTTAATTTAAAAAATTCAAATTTGCATAATCCCTCTGCAGTTCCATTTGATTATGAAATATACAACATGTGAAAATGCATACATTAGTTTTGATTCTAATTCATTATTCAAAACCCCCATGTAAAATATTTTAGACACACACACACACACACACACACACACACACACACACACACACACACACACACACACACACACACAGAGTTTGTGCAGCATCCATTCAGAAGGCTCGCGCATGTCCCTGAGGGCCTGAAAGGCACGCGGGCTGCGGCCCCTCCTTTACAGCTGCACAGCGTTTCTAAAGCTTTTATTCTGAAAAGTAACACACGCCACACAAGCGACCGAACTGTGGCTACTGTGTGCAACATCCTGTTATGTAGACAACGACTCCTGGAAATCATTTCAGGAGTCCAAAAGAGATTTCATCTGAAATAAGAATATGTAGAAATGTATAAAAAGGCCTGCTTTATTGTTGAATGAACGGATTATTAGAATCTCTTTCAGTTCGTAAATCTCAACACGTTTTTGCCACCATTTCTGAATGTGTGATATTCTAAAACAGGAGAACCACCCTCTCTTCCTCCTCCTCCTCTTCCTCCTCCTCCTCCTCCTCCCAGTTTAATGTGCGAGTGGAGTTGTTGGTCAACAGTTGGGTCGGGGGGCCAGGCGGAGGGAGGGAGGGAGAGAACAATGGACGGTGCTGTTGTGTGTCAGGGGGAGAGAAAGAGAGAGAGAGAGAGAGAGAGAGAGAGAGAGAGAGAGAGAGAGAGAGAGAGAGAGAGAGAGAGAGAGAGAGAATTTGGCTGGTGACAGAGTGAAAGAGGTTAGTGTCTATGCTGGGAAACGAGAGCAGAGGAGGGGGTTCCTGTGTCTGTTGGCTTGTTAATGATGATTCAGTCCCATCAGCTCAGCAGCCTCCCTCATGAAACTCTGAATGCACGAAACAAGCTCACACTCACATGAAACAAGTACATCTTTTCTTTTTTTAGATCACCGGGGCCTAAAAATACTCTATAAACGCTGCCTGCGGACGGTAAATACATTATTGTAGAAGCTGAAATCATAATTCTCCTGCACTTCATTTATTTTACAATCTTTAAAAGTCATACTTATATAAATCATACATTGTACCTCGTTCCCTCCCCTAACTGGCCGCCATTTGGTAGATGTCCTGGGACAAGACACAAACCTATTTAACGTATTTAAACACGGAGTGCAGCAGAAAGCATGATATTAATGTCTTACGTCAAAACAATTTAATAAAGAAAACCTCAGATTCAACAAGTGATGGAGACAGAAACCAAACTTATGCGTGTGTATGGATTATTGTTCTGCTTCAAATTCTATAAATAAAACCTGCGCTGCGGGCCGTTGTTAATAAAAAAGTCTAATAAATATTTTGTATATCATTACAACCAGCCGTTTCCAGCATTTTATTTTTTTTAATTATCGAAATTTGCCTTCATGTCTCTGACATATCGCGAGGGGTTTCAGATTTGGTCTTTTTTTTCTCTTCTTCTTCTGGCTCTCCCTGAGTGTGCAAACTGTCGGCCTCCCCTCCCCATCCCCCTAAACTCGAGGAGGAGATTCAGTAAACAGTCTCCACATTTCTGGAAAACAAAGGCCCAGCAGACCGTGTGCCACTTTCCCCTGTAGCTGAGACGGGCCGGTCCCATGCAGCATGTCCCATCAGCCTTCATGTCCCATCAGCCCTCGTGTCCCATCAGCCTTCATGTCCCATCAGCCTTCATGTCCCATCAGCCCCCATGTCCCGTGCAGCCTCACCTGTTGCTGCAGGCCGCCTCAATGAGCCGATGAGCCGATGAGCCGGAACCATGCAGAACACGACATCATTAAATACATAAACGTCACGGTGTCTGCATTGTGGATGATTGTCTTTATTGTTTATTTGATTTAGAGACGTGTTGGACTCCGCCCCCTCCCCCCTCCCTCCTGCCTTTTCACACTCAATCTGTTCAGATTTACAGCTGAAAAGCCTTCTGTCCTGTCCTCGCTCTGTTTGTTTTTCTTCTTCTTCTTCTTTTCCCAGTGACATATAGCTGTGAGTGGATCTCCTGAATCGGATCTGCATTGTTCCTCTCCCACCAGCAGCCAGCAGCAGCAGCAGCAGCAGCAGCCAAGCGTTTGACGTTATTAAATAATAAAGAGATGCTGATCCGGCCGCAATGTTGTGAAGGGGAAAAAAGGCCAATTAGCGGGCCGTTATACTGTCATTATGGCTGTATTAACTCGAATTAGTTCACGACAATGTGCACATTGAAGTATATAAAGGCCTCACACGTGAACACGAGGGTGACAATATAAAAGCACAAATCACTGGATGGATATGTCTCCGTTTTTATTAATCAGTGTCTAGCATATTATGGAGTAAACAAACCGAAAAAAATACAACACAACTATCCAAATAAAAAAAAGCCCATAATATTCAGCACTAATGAACAAACGCTGTGGTTTAGAGGTTTCTTCATTATTATCTGTCTGGATGTCAGTTTGAAATCGATTTTCCAAAAAAGCCGAAGGAGTTTAGTTATAGAGTTCATAATTCATTAAGTACACTAAAGGCTCCTGAATGACTCTTCCTCCTCCTCTTCCTCCCCCTCCTCCCTCTGTCTTTCTACTTCCTCCCTCTGTTGTTACACTTTCTCCCGACTAATCTCTCCAACAGGCGAGGCAGAGGACAGAAAACGGAATCAATAAACTCTATTAGAACTTCCGATGTCGTCACCACCACATCCCTCTAACTGTGTTATGAAACATGTCGGTATGAACGCGTTAATTGATTTGTTTCCTTCATTTTAATCAGCAATCGACTGATGAGCCACAAGACAGGAAGCATTGTAACACTGTAAGCGTGTGTCCTCTGCCCGAAAATACTAATACAAAATCAATTAAAATGTTTAATAAAAGCTAAACATGTAGCCTAAAAAAGTATTTCACGTACACATGTAATTAGCTTGTGACGTTGCAGCTGAGTCATGTTGCAGAGAGTTTCAGCCTGTGTTTAATTATTCAGCCATGTTAATATGTATACCCGTCAAATCTCTCCATCTCGAATCAGATATGCAGAAGCAAAAAGTAAATTAAAAAAACTCAAGTCAGAGAAAACAACAAGGCCATGTACCACATTGCCCCTGTCCAACAGAAACCTTACAGACAAAACTGTTCTTGTCTTTGAGAAAGAGTTGTTGATGCGCTTCAAACTGTGCATTTATGATGACGCTCTATAAAGCTGTCAGCATCAATGAGAAGAAATGATAAACGGAGCTCAGGCCGCTGGTGATGAAGGAGGAAGAGGAAGAGGAGGAGGAGGAGGAGGAGGAGGAAGGGGTGGGGGGTCGCAGAGGCCTCGAGCCTCTGAGAATGCAGGCCGAGAGCAGCGCGAGGCTGATGGCATGCTGGTCTGAGTCAGTGTGTGGTCCGATTCAATGGAAGTGACTGTGTGCGTGTGCGTGCGTGAGAGAGAGAGAGAGAGAGAGAGAGAGAGAGAGAGAGAGAGAGAGAGAGAGAGAGTCAGCCCTCTCCACACACACACACACACACACACACACACACACACACACACACACACACACGCACCACCCGCTTCCCTTCCCTGCACCTGCGCTTGATCAGCAGGCTACTGGCTGCCATTCAGTCCCTCTGCGCACTCACTCTCACACGCACACACACGCGCGCACGCAGCACACACACATGCGCACATGCACAACTCTCTGCTCTGACAGTTTTGCTATTCACCCATTCTTACAGTCTCTCTCTCTCTCTCTCTCTCTCTCTCTCTCTCTCTCTCTCTCTCTCTCTTCTCTCTCTCTCTCTCTCTCTCTCTCTCTCTCTCTCTCTCTCTCTCTCTCTCTCTCTCTCTCTCTCTCTCTCTCTCTAACATCGTTAGTTTGATTATTAATATTATAAATGTGTCATTCCCTCCGCACAGCAACATGTTCAGTATAACTTATCTTTCTTTGACGTCACCGTGAGACAAAAGCCACATTCATCACCTATAGGAACGTGTGTAAAAATACTTTATACTTTCAAAAGGATCCATCTAAACTTCTGAGGCCTGAAAACAAATCCGACGTGTATTCAAATAACGAAAGAATTAATGAAAAAAGAGAAAACACATGACAATAGTTTCTTTGTCAGACGTCTGTGTGTCTCTCACAAAGTATTGATTTGTTGTCGTTCTACTACAAGACGTATAGCTCAAGAGTCATGTGTTCTTTCAAACATATGTCGGATGCATACATGAATGATTTTGATGTACATTGTATACTTGTGTATTTTAAGGCCTCTCCGTCTGATGTAGGCCTCATCAGAGCTGCTCCTCATGACAGTTGGATGACTTGCTCCCACAGAACACAGAGTATCTTCTATACACGTAAACTAGCCAACGGAAACACACGAGCACCAATGGGCCGCTTCACGCGCAGGTGACGTCATGCCCCGCCTTCTTATTATCCGCAAAGTGGTGAAAAAGGAAAGTGGCTCTCGTGGCATTACGGGCCTCTAAGCTCGTTTTGTTTGCGTGTGTGTTTGTGTGAAGGGAGGGTAGTGGAAGGGGGGGGGGGGGGCATCTGACCTAATTTTAAAAATCATGTAATCTCAACAAAAACATTTGGGAAGCGGCCAGTGACACACCTCACTGTGCATGCGCATTGAGGACTAATAGCGTCTTTATGTTTGAAATTCCTTTTTCTTTTCTTTTGTAAATAAGGGCCTTAACTGTATTGTTTACATGATTCATAAGCAGCTATTTTAGTCTCGTTTATATATGCTCTAATTGTTGAAACATGTATAATAACCGTCCTTTCTAATATAACGGGAAGTGTAACACCACAATGTAACACTTCTATGTTGTGATAAAGAGCCCGAGCACACGCGCACACACACGCGCCAGGTTATCATAGATAACATCTGGGAGCTTTTTTTTTTTTTTAAAGCGGGGGCAAAAAAAAAAAAGCAGAGGCGCGCGCTTACCACCTGTTGCAGTCCAAATATCCTGAAGCTGCGACAGCCAGACTGAGCACGCGAGCAGCAGAAGGGGAGCCGGAGACACACACACAAACACACGCGCGCGCGCACACACACACACACACACACACGCACACACGCACATACCTTGCTGCCGTTTTAAATGAAAATGTGACTAGAACCAGAGTGATTAATAATATTATTTTAATAAAGTATCGGTGCGCGCACGAGCACAATGAGGTGTAACATGTTGCTCACTTGACCCAGCGCCTTTATTTCATGTGTGAACAGGAGCGCCGCGAGCTCACAGCCTCCGAGATTAAATCACATTTAGAAAACAAATGCTATATTATTCTGCTGATATATCCGTGCTTTCAGAGTGGACGTTCACCCTGAATACCGCCCTGGATGTTTGGCCTCACGCACATGAGGCTCTTTTTTATTTTGTATACCTAAGATAGATTTTTACAAAAAAACGTGTTTTTATCAGGCATAAACGATCATCTAAGGGCCTCTGAACAATAAAAGAAGCCTTGGCCTCGTGCGTTGTGCCAACATGCATCTTCACACGTCACCAATAAGCTCCAGCTTTGTACGATACAAGTTAACCATCAGATACATCAAGAAGATTCTCTTCATTCAAATAGCTTTTGCACCACATCAAAGGTGCAGCGCTCAGCCGGGGAAAATACTATATAATAATTATTTCACGGGGCCTCGGGGCCTGCAAGGGCCCGCGTGCATGGAGAGAAACAGAAGAGAAACGACTTTAATGCGTCTGCGCGTCCGACCTTTTAAAAACAACTTGTTTATCTCCGGTGGTCGCGGCTATTACAAGCGATTCAGCTGCTCGATCAATAATTAATGGAACAAGAAACGATCCCCTGACCTCTTTAGAGAGAGAGAGAGAGAGAGAGAGAGAGAGAGAGAGAGAGGGAGAGAGAGAGAGAGAGAGAGAGAGAGAGAGAGAGAGAGAGAGAGAGAGAGAGAGAGAGAGGGGGGGGGGGGGGGGAGTGGACCGATAAATACCGAGGGGCCTCTTCAAATATTCATCTGCCGGTTAATGTGAGCTCTGCTCCCCCGGGACCAGCCTGCGAGAGACAACGGTCCTAATCTACCTCGCTGCGCGCACGCGCGCGCGCGCGCGCGCACGCACACACACACACACACACACACACACACACACACACACACACACAAGATTTAAAACCGTTAGTTAAATTCAGAGCGAGAGCAGTTAGCTCATCATAAGGATTATTTTTAGGGGGGAGGTCTAGCCGGCAAAATCAATGCTTGGGAACATTTTGGAACCGGTTCCATGTTTTGTGGTGTTTTAAAGGCAGGACGGCTGGTGCTGGTGCTGATGAGAAGGAGGAACCGGAGAGCTTGAACCGTGAGAACCGGGGTTAACGGGAAACAGCAGGGCCAGTTTGATTAAACATGGAATTGAAAATGGCCACCCACTCGAGACTTTACAGCCATTATTACATCGCGGGAGAAAAAAAGCACCCCGGCTCCTTTCAAGAGGGCTCGCCTTCAATTTAGACCCAATTGAACATTTAAAGATGATGATTCAGAGACGAGACAAAATTAAAACCAGCAGAGAAAGCGTCCAAAAAAACCGTCCCGCCGCACTGAGCCGTTGGAAGCAAACATCAGGATGAAGTGTTCAGAGGCCTGAGCTCATTGGATTAGGCCGCTGCGGGCTAAATATGCTACTCATGAATATCCAGATATGGTGTGTTCACAGTCAAGTGTCATTAGAAAATATAAATCCACCAACGACAGAAATCCTTCTGTCAGTTGACACAAATATATAATAACTGAATATGAATCAGATTTGCGCACAGATATGTAATTATTCCTACCTCAGTGCCACGTCCCTTTTAAAAAAAAAACACTACAATATTCTGACCACAAAATAATATTCAATGCAATCATAAATTAATTTAAAGAGGGAATAGATATTATTAAATATAGCCTGCGCTTATTGATTATTATTGTGCGTTTCTTAATGAGGAATAAAAGAGGAGAAATGTCAGTCTATACCTGCATGTTGGGCATTATTTGGTGGATAAATCTTCCCCCTTTTTAGGAAACTGGCAACAAAGTTTGGCGTGAAGGGCTGGTCCGCAGCTCTAGAACAGAAACCACGACGCAGTTATTTTATCAGTGGAGTTTGAAAGCAATGCACCTCCCAAAACTCTTCTTTGTGTTAGCTGAAGTCCAATATTTATATTCATAAAGACGTAAAAGTCAGTGTTACATTTACAGGGAATTAATAACATCAGAAGAAAAGACAGATGACAGTTTAACCTGCACACATAACATGACAGAGAGAAATAAAAATCAAAACTCAAACAATATCAAGTATCCAAATTCCAAAATTTATTCATTTCAAACT
>NW_027176030.1:0-17632 GCF_023055335.1 Clinocottus analis | reverse complement strand
CATGCAGTTAGGTTACTAAGGCCGAGGATGGGCCGCAGGGCCTGCCAAGATGAAATCTTCTTTAAGCATCCCTCTGCATGATAAAGGCATCTTCAAAGGCTTGGAGCTAGACATAACAATGGGTGTTTGCTTTGTCTGGGGAATCAATTGGATGAACATTATGGGATTCCTCCTGTTAGGTGAAAGCAGGGTAACGCATGATACAGATGGAAAAACAGGGATCCTGATGTCTGCAAATTCCCAGGCCTTTAGGGGCTTGTGCCAAGCAAATGACAGTGTTTCTCATCCGGGTGGACTGTAGCCCCAAAAGGTCTGAAATGTAATCTGTGAAGCAAATGCATTGTTTTGTCAATTCAACATATAATTTGTTTCACACTTTATACTTTTATGCTTCACTGGAAAATGCAATGTATTTTTCAAAGTGATCATTTTGAGACAATGCTTCACAGATTCAGTGGATGAATACCTCTAACATGGTGTCTAACATGAAAAGCAGCATTGACCAAACTGAACTTCCAAAGCTCATTAAATTAATCACCAAATGGTTTCCTTCAACCAAACTGTTTTCATTTTTCACATAAAAGTGTTAACAAATGAAAAAAGCATCTAAAACAAAACAAATTTGCCACAGAGATGATTTAAAAAATGATGGATATTAGACAGCACTTTCACTAACCAAAATGTCAGAGCAACTTCATACATCAAAGCATTATGGGTTGGGGCAGATGACTCAAATGGTATCCCTTTCTGCATGCCTAATGCACCTACCCTGAAGCTGACAACTGGGGTGGAGAGGGCTCAGATGGAAGAATCCCCTCCTCAGTCCTCCTCTGAGATGGCATCTGCCCAAATATGTTGCTGCTTTCCATGGGGGGTGACGGGGACTGGGAAGCTGGGTAGCTGGTTGCAGAGGTGGCAAAGGCCATTTGGGAACGGTAGCTGGGACTTGCTCTCCTGCTACCCTGGCCTTGGGCAGGTGAGGAGGAGGGGGTAGATCTCCTTGAGAAGCTGGCTGTGGAAGGAGGGAGGAGGGTAATCTCAGACATCTCTGGGGGTATGTGAGGTTGGACAATGCTGGGACGTGGCCTGGGACGTACTACAATCTCTGGGGAGCCCTCGTGAGAACTAAGGGGGCTTTGGGTGAGGGGTGAGAGTCGGGAGGGCTGGAGAACCACCTGATGCATGCCAGAATCCATCCTACGAGTCTGTCTGGGACTGAAACGAGGGGTGGTTTCAAACCATCGTGTGTCCAAGCTACTGAATGTGCTAGGGAGAATATGGGCCATTGGATCGATGTAAGGCAAAACCGGCACACCCATACCGTGGCTTGTGTGTCTTAGCTGCCCTAAATGTGCATCTTTCATAGCAAAGTGCTTGGCTGGGGAGCCACGAGGCCTGGCCCTGCTGGGAGACTTGCTTGAGCGGCTCTTTGGGACCTCCAGTGGCAGGACAGCTGGGTAAGTCGGCATTGGAAGGGATGAGGGCTGGAAAGCACTGAGGGGAAGCACATGAGGTGGAGGAGGATAGGGTGAGTCGTGGCGGAGATGCAAAGGGTGATGGGACGGAAAAATAAACTGGGGCCCCTCCAGACTTGCAAAGGTGAAATCCAGTCCCTGCCAAATTTCCGGGGAACGAGAGGAAGAGGTGAGTGTCAGAGGAAGAGGGAAACCAGGAACAGCATATTGAGGGAAATCACCATCTCCCATTTCTTCAGGAATCATGGGATGACCAAAAGGACCTTCAGCAAGGTATGGAGGGGAGGACATGACTGAGCTGAGAGGGCTAGTATCAGGCATGTAAAAAGGAGGTGGAGGATCATGATCCCCAGGGTGGCCTAGGTAGCCATAGAAAGCTCTGTGGTGGAGACCTCGAATCTGCCCAGTGGCCTGGAGCCGACTGCTCTCCATGATGGTCATACCTTCGAAAGGCCTCTGGAAACGAGGGCTGTAGGCTGGAGGTTGCAGGTAGGATTCCTGACTGGAGATTGGAGAAATCTGGTGAGGCCGAAGTGGTGCCATAACTGGGGGAAGGGGCCTGGGATCGTCATTCTCTTCGTCTGACTGCCGGAATTCAGGATAGCGGTCTGATTCTTCCACAAAGGGGAAGCCCTCAATTCGCCGAGGCTTAACAGACATTTCTGGGTCAGTGGGATCTATGACAAAGCGTCCATCTGGGCCTCGGCAGATGAGTTCAATTGGTGTCGTTGCTTCAGCTTCATGCTTGGAGACGCCGTACTTCTTGCTCGTTATTGCTCTTTTGGTCTTCTTGTATAAAGACAACTCCTCCCTCTTCCCCGGACTTGGTGGTGGTTTCATCCCCCGCTGGTCATGACTATCTTCAGATGATTCTGACAGGGATGCCTTTGAACGAATGCTCTCTGGGCTCAGCTTTCCTGACGATGACCTACAGAAAAGAATACAGAAGAAGTGAATCTTTAAATATTCATGAAGCCAGTACTTTGCACAATGCTTCACTGAAGATGCTGAAAACTGATCGAGCGACAATAAATCTAAAATGACAACACACCTTGCACAGAAACATGGGATATAAAATCAGAGGTTTAATTCATAACATCAATGACAGCTACATTCCCTTGACAGAATTATAACTTCTTACTTGATTATGGGCAAATAGTGAACAAAGATATCCTGCAAAATATGTTGCCTGCCAATTTCTAATTAGTACAATTAAGAATAAAGAAATGCGCAAACTAAATAACCTGTGTGCTGTTTGCAACATCTTCACAAGTTGATAGGGATATCACAACCCTCCAATGTCCTGAACATTGAGTGACCAATGGGAACTTGAGAAGAATTATGAATCCTTTAAAACTCAGTTTTTCTTTTAATATTAAATAGTATGTACTATGTCTAACAGCCGGGAATCCATGTGTGTTTGCTTCTGCACCATCCAAACTTTTCATTCACAGTCACAAAAAGACGTCACATATTTCTATGCCTCACCGTTGCCACCACCATGGTAACTTAAGCTAGACAGATACTGTGGTTTAAACAGTAAGGTTCAACAGATGCAGATGTTTGGTGACTAAAGATGATTGGTTTAATTGTCAAGTAGTCAGGTAGGTGTGCACAATATAAGGCCAGTTGGAATCTCTAAGGTACATTATATCAAATCATGCAATATCATAAAAATACAAAAAAAGACAAACCAACAAAGTGGTTCCTTGGTACAAACACAAATCCTTTCACTCTAGCTATACTGTAGAGTATTTTGACAGTGAGACCCTGTCAATTGTTTTGGCTGTGTACTTGACTTGAAATTAATGAATGACATAATACAAAAATGAATGTCTTTCAGCTTTAAAGCCTGTGAAAAGTTATCTTCAACTCTAATATATCCAATTTGAATATTTCATATCCATGACTAAGGAAGCAACATCAAAGTAAAACAAAATGTCAGTATTATATTAGAGAATTCAACAGTCAAATTGCTTCATCAGGACTGTGCGGGTATGGTTGGATTACAGTTGAGTGACAGTGAACAAACAAAGCACCAACTGTCCGGGAGGATGTGATATCACATGTTTTGCATCCCCGCTCATTTTAAACTGTCATATCCTCCGAGTAAAATAACCCCACTGTTCAGACTTTGACAGAAAAGTGTGTATTCATGTAGGAGCCCATTACTAATGCTCAGAAGCTGCCAGAGAAAAGGGTGTTTTAGGGCCTTTAAGGGTGTTGACATCTAACTAAGACTTGCAGCCTTTTCATATGTAGTTTCACTATTTTTTTGACTATGCTAATATATAAACATTTTTAATTTAAAGTTAATGATAAGCAATACTTTTCTGTCAACAATGTCAATACAATCAAGGTGTATTTCAGAGTGTGGCATACATGTTTCAATAAATATGTTAGCATGTCTACTACCCCTTGATGTTTGAGAGCTGGGAAGAAAGACTCCTTTAGTGCCATGTGCACTACTTGCTCAAATATGTTAAGGTGGAAAGCATGTTAACTGCAGTACTATCTGGAGTTAAGCTTGGGAGTTACAGCTTGTTTGACCACTAGAGGGCTCCATGATAGGAAGAAAAAGAGCTGGCCTTTGCAATAGATTTCAGCAACACTAGTTGTCATCAACAGCAATGTAATGCTCTGGTATGGTAGACAGGTGTGACTAACAGGTGTGGAAGCAGAAGCTTTGATCCAAGACACATGCAGACGAGTAAGAATATAACCCGCCGTAGCTGGGGAGACACTGGCTTTGTGTCAATATAAGGCCAAAGGTCGTTCTAATAAAAGCTAGCTGAGACGACTCAATTGCTGAAACTGTCCTTTTTTCTGGGTGGCATCAAAGAATTCAACTTTACGCTGTGACAAATTCATAGGGTACTTGTATTTGAGAACATGACCAGTACACACCACACTTTAAAGTACATGATATGAAAATTGGTTTCCATTTCGCGAGACATGTTTTGTTCATGACTATGTCTTATTATAGGAAGGAGTAAATGAAAACAATGATTTGCTTTGAAGCCACAGTTACTTTATTTCGTGGGAAATATAACATATAGCCAATCCTCTTAGGAATCACTCTTGCTTATAATAAGTGGAGTCTTTATAAGGGAGCTGATACTGAAAAATACTGTTACATGTAATAGATACTCCAGCTGTGTGGTTTCTGTGAAAAAGCACATCTGCTTTATTGAGCTACAAAGACAAATAATACTAAAAATATAAAGCAGCTTGTTCTCAAACACTATGGGGATAATTTATACATTTGTGTGTGTGTGTGTGTGTTTATATATATATATATATATATATATATATATATATATATATATATATATATATATATATATATATATATATATATACATATATATATATATATATATATATATATATATATATATATATATATATATATATATATATATAAATAAACACATACATCACAACTATGCATGTCTTAATAATGGGCTGCCTTTTCTGTGTTTACATAAAAGACTGCTCATACTTTTCTGTTATGTCTGTTAATTTGACCATCATTCCTTTTGGTTACATTAATCAAAATCTCATATGTTCTTTTTCTAAAAATTGGGACTACAACCAAGAAGAATAGTGGCCACAACGACAAAATGCAGGCTATTTACTGTATAATCAGAATCTTCACTTCATGTAGACAGTAAGAAATACAGCTGCTTATCTATAAACTGGCTGTTTCACGACAAAATGAATTAGCATTTTCTGGTTTATTTAACTGGTTTAGTGATCAATACTGATGCTGTAAAGGTCCTTAAAATTGACTCGATCATCATTCAATTAGATAAAATATTAAGTACAGACATGATTTTTCACAAGTTAACACATATTGTCATTAGCAGCAGTTGGCACTCTAATCTTAAAGATAAAAATGCAGATTGACAACTGAAACACTTGGTTTTCATTTTACGAAACAACGTAGATTAACAGGCAGAAGAAAAAAGTGAGACGGTGACAGCATCTGGGATGAAAAAGGGAATCATGGTGACGTGAATCAATTCCAAAGTGTCAAAAAGAAAGTGTTCCGGGTCATTCTGAGGTGAAACGGGGATTCATAGTAGTGAGAAAGGACCCATCGAATACACAACGCAAACCGTAGCAATGGCTACAACGCAGCGCTGTGAACAATGCAGAACACAAGGATCATGTTAAAGGAATAGTTTAGAGAAGATTGATTATCTCATATGGTAACCATGAAGGTACAGCCAGAAGCTGGTTAGCTTAGCTTAGCATGACGATGGCCGTGACAAAAATCAGCCAACCAGCACCACTCATTTTCCAAAATGTCTTTTTCTTTAACAAATAAAACAAAGCACTGTGAATGCACATCTCAGGAACAATTTCATTGCTCTGGGAGAATAGATATTATTTTCAGAATATTTTCAGCTATATATATATATATATATATATATATACATATATATATATATATATATATATATATATATATATATAGCTATATATATACACATACATACATACATACATACATACATACATACATACATACATACATACATACGTGTGTGTGTATAATGCCATAACCGTTCTCATGCAATGCATGATGTCATTTACCATGATAAAACTCTTTTCTTTACTTTCGTTTCATGATTTGACTCTCATTGATGTTTCAACAAACCATTGCCATACAGTGAATGACCAGTATACTGTCTGTAAACAGTGAATGACCAGTATACTGTATGTAAACAGTGAATGACCAGTATACTGTATGTATTCGAGGGGAGACGTCAATGCTGCTCCGATATCTGTATCTATGTAGCAAGAGCAAGGGGACGGTTGGGTTAGCTTAGCATTAAGACAGGAAGCAAGCCTCTGCTTCCAGTCTCTATGCTAAGCTAAGCTAACCAACCCCTGGTCTTAGCTTCATATAGCGTACAGACAAGAGAGATGCATCCATTCTGATTTAATTAGGTTTCCCCAAATTGTTAAACTATTCTTTTAGAGGGAGCCAAATACTTTCAAAATTCAAATATGTATTTTTGGTTTCTACTAGAACATGTTACATGCTTTAACGTACATAAAACACATACTGTCTCTAATACTGTCAGTCTGAATACACCTGTATTAAGCCATTGTCTAAACTGGGCTTTTACAGAAGGGGTCTTAAAGAGACAGTCGGCTGTGAAGATGTGCACTAAGATCCTCTTGGTGAAACACATACAATACTATGACCATTGGAAGTTTTGTCACTGGTATGGTGATTAAATCAAACATCAAACAGTGTCTACTATCTACTCTGATGTCTATTATCTGCTCCTGCTGTCCAGAATGGAGACATGGAGTGGATGGAGATGGAGTCCTCAGATAAGAGATATTAGCCAACTGTTTTTTATCATCCTGTTGCTTTAAATTATGTCCCGCATGCTTTTAAATCCCTAATAATCAGGGCTGAAATTTTATTTTTATTTTTGACGATAAAGATCCTTCATTTTTTTCTCAGTGAAAGACCCAGACTGGTATAGTTGTCGATCTCGCACATTTGGCCAGACGCATGCAGCCTGGCCAGGACTCTGGGGGAGCCGGGGGGTCGAACCAAAGTGCAAAAGGGGGTGTGTGGGGGAGGGTGGGGGGGTATACTGTGTGCAAGAACAGGGGGGACAGCGGTTGGCACACTCACTGAGGACTGGAGGGTCGGGGCCTGTACCTGCCTGTGTCCGGCCCCTCCCAGTAGGGTTCAATGCTGGGAATGAGGCTAAGTGGGGTCCTGTAGAAGTGGGGAGATCAGACAGTAAGAAGTGAGGAGAATATGGAGGTTAGCAGGAAACGCGTCAATGAGGGAAATGTTGGAAACGGCAACAGAAAATGAGAGGAAACAGCTGGATATTATTAAGTGGGTTGAAAATAGGAGAGAAATGGGAAGAGGCATTAATTAGTAAGTCGCAGAGAAGATCGGAGGGAAAAGGACAAGAAAGGCTTCCGTAAAGCAACTAGAGGGAGATAAAGATGAAGATGTGACCGCTGCGTATTTATCGAGGCCAAAGTCCCACAATCTCAGAACCGGAGCACGAGTCCACTGATACAACTTAGTTCTCTGGGTGCGTGTCTTTTCCCCCCAAGACAAGAGAAGGTAGAAGAGGTGCGAGCAGGGAGAAATCTAGGGAATGTGCATTTCCTGAAATGAGACGTTGCTGATGACGGCCGCAGCAGCTGAGGTTATGCATGTTGTCCTACAGCAAAACTTTGCAAAGCATCAACACAAGCACGGCAGCCTGTATTTGGACTGGTCAGATCAGTCAAACTGAGGGAATGTGTGAGTGAGTAAATAAGTTAGAGCCTCTATGTGAAGATATTTTGAATGGTTTTAAAGCATCTTTTTTTTAGCAGGAGATGATCATATATCTCCCTCGGGACTCGCTCCTTTGAGCAGAACGGACCTTCCTCATGGCGGACATTTTCACCCCGTCTGATACAGGTGTAACATCATGACAGATACTTCCCATATTCGGTGTGCCAACGCCAGGGCTCCAGCCTGTGCATGCCGGCACGCCTCACTACAGCCCAGGTTAATGGTATAAGTCACACCGCTGCTCTTCCTGCTATGTCAAAATGTCGGCTGGGAAAAGAGTCTATCGAGGGACCTGAGGCGAGGATGGTGGGTTGGATGGATGTGAGGGTTGACGAGGACAGAATTCATGTCGGACGACGTAATGTCAGATATTTATCGTTTGTTTCTATGAACACAAGGAACATTCAGAATGGAAATCACTGACGCAATGATGTGAAGTTGTCATTGAGGCACCAATGGGATGAGCTGGTGTATGATACTGGCTGCTCTTGTGTGAAGCTGGTGGGCTGTTTGATTTGGGGGGCTGGCCGTAGAGCTCTGTGCAGTGAAGCAGTGTGGTGAGTCATGTTGGAGTTACTTACGGAGTTCCCATGCTTTTTCTGCAGTGGGTTATGGAGAGAGGGGGGTCTGGAAGACGGGGGAAAGAGAAAAAAAAGGCCATTAGTGCCATTTCTGATGGATTTTAAATGTACTTTTTTTAGTATGTTTACATGATAATTACTGCAACTAGTCAAACAAAAAAGTTCCCAATGAGATTGTTATTGTCTAAATGAAAGCAGTTAGAGGCAGTGTGAGAGATGATGAACTGCCTTCACATTTATTGTAAAATGTAATGTTTTAAGGAGAACTCAAAGTCCCAGCACATTGTGGTTATGCTGAGGAAAAAGGCTTTTTTTGGTATTCATGATAAACAGCACTGATCCAAGACATTTACATATGAGGTTTATAAAAACTTCATTCCCCCAAAGACGACATCAGTGATGCTGTTGCTGAGCCTGGAGCAGGGTTTGATACCGAGTCAAAGGAAAATACTAAAATGCAAATGAGGCTTTAACAAAAACCATCAAAAATAATAACTGACTCGAGGCACGGCTGCTTTCTGAAGTGTCATTAAGCTTCGTCTTCCATGCATTCTAAGCCAAACAATGAAATGGATGTTTCCTGTTTCAACTGGAAACAGATAAAGCAGCACGAGGCTGCAGTTTAGGTACATGGATCAGTTAGGTACAGGTTAGGTAACTGACTGTTTACGTCAGTGTATGGAAGCGATGAAGGGAAGGGAGGAAAAAATCATTGTGACACAATTTCAAAGTCTGATATGAATTGTTTTCTGTTTGAGACTCATGGACAGGTGAAACAAGTAATTTACATTTAGTTTTCATCTATGAAACAGGTAAAAAAAATCTTTGTCAGCATTTTGTGTCTGTTTGTTGTTGTAATACTCATTTTGGCCACAAGTGGCTGGAGTGCACTGCTACCCCATGTTCTCAATAGAACTAAAAGCATTCATGTTTTCTTCAAGGAACGATCATTTCACCATGACACTCAAGCGCTATTGTGTTAGCAAGTTGATTAAATTATTAATATTTTAGTCCTGTAAAGAACGATGGGGTAGTCGAGCACTTTAGCATCATGTGGCCAAAATGAGAATTGCAACAACAAACACAAAAAACATTCAAACACAAATATTTCACTCGCCAAAACTTCCTTTTTTCAGCAGGTGGGAATAGTTCGCCCTCACTTAGAAAAAATGATCCAGGACAAACTTTTTATTTCACGGTTAAAATAAAAAAAATCTCACTTGCATTCGCAACAAAAGTTTACCGCATCAGTTTACTCGCTCGACAATAACAGAGTGTTCACACCAAATGTCAAAAGGGGCGTGGCTTATCTCAGTGAAAAGAGCTATCATTTACGCTATCGACTATGGAAGAAATAACCCATATTTCTGTGCCGTGGAAGTCCCAAAAAACGTCAGAACATCCAACGCCCTCGTGTTTAAGTTCATAACATTATCCGTAGCGGATGGAGCTTCTCAACGCTGATTGGCGTTGACTCTGTGTCACGCCATTTTTGAAAAATTTAAACTGTCGTTTAAAAGTCGTCCAGCGTCAAACGTGCTATTCGCGCCGCCTCAAACGAGTCATGAAAATGCATGCATGTAATCTGGTTGAATTTGTGCCACGTTTGGTGTGAAGGCGGCATCAAGGCTTCAACATTGAAGGGCCAGAGTGTAGCATGTGGCGGTATCTAGTGGTGAGGATGCAGACTGCAACCAACTGAAACTTCTCGCATGTAAGAGAAACCTCTATAACTGATATGAAAATTCAAATGGCGCTATCTAGAGCCAGTGTTTGGTTTGTCTACTCCGGGCTTCTGTACCATGGCAGACTTTCTCAAGAAGACCCACTCCCTATGTAAATATAAACAGCTCAGTCGAAGGTAATGAAAACACAACAATTCTTATTAAGTATTCATACATTTAACACAACATAGTTAATAATAACCCTTTAATGTGATCTGAACGACATGAAAGAATCTTCTCATCTCATTGGCTGAGAGATATTGGAGACAGCTAACCAGGACTTTCCCCCTCACCTCTTTTCCTCTTGAGTTTCCGCCTGCGCTGCTTGTTGACGAAGCAGGCCGCCATCGTACTGAACAGGACGGCTGCTGCCAGGAAACAGATGGTGGCCACGATGCCGGCCACCACAGGCCGAGCCAGGCCACGCTCCTCCACCATCTCCGGAGGAGGGAAGAAGTCTGTGGCGGTGAGGAGGGAAGAGTCGTGGTTGAAGTCACAGTGTCACATCCAAATGAAAAGAAATGAAAAAGAAGAAGAAGGTCGTGACAGCTTGCGGTTGGACACGGTGTCGGCAGAGACGCGGCCTTGCCGGAGGTTGTGGGGAAAAAATACAAAATGTGAAGTTGCAAGGAGGAGCGAGCAAAGGGAACTAAGAAACAAACGTTAAACTTTAAGTTTGTTCACGAGACTTCTGATATGAGTTTATGCTAATGTCAACATTCATATGCTGGCTCTGAAATCGGGGCGGATATTTGCCGTGAGATTACGAGGCAGATGAGAGTCCACAGGAAGGGAGCACGCTGTCCCTCCGCGAGAACAGAACACACTGTGCTCTGATTAAGCAGCTATCTAATTATGTGAGGAACTGAATCTGGGTTTTCTGACCTTACTTTGGGGTTCATTTGACGTTAATATCATCAATAAATAGAAGCTCTTTTGCATATTTGCACCCAAAAAGAGACACCCTGTGCATAATTTGTAGGCTCCTTTGAAGTGAAAGGAGAAGCCCTGCCATTTCTAATGAGATTCAAATATGCAGGAGCCGACCTTTGCTACTGCACGTGTCTTCAAAACGGGCATTTCTGCAGGATACATGCCATGATGACTCATCAGAAAGTAAACTTTTTCTCCCTTGCAGTGAGGAACGCTGCAGAGGCTACATGTGCTTTGCATCTTCTGGTTGCTGTCTGTTTTCTTTAGGTTGTGCTCTGCCTGAGATAAAGCTTTATGTCAGGATACGGCGAGTTCAAAATTCCTAAATGCTTTAAAATCTACTATTCTGCAAAAAAGATATTTATGAATATGCAAATATGTTTCACTGCTGCACACAAGATATATCTTATGTCACTGAAAGTCCATTCTTAACAGGGGTGAAAAGTAACCAGGTAACTTTCCTCAAGTACTGTATTTGAATTAACTTTGCAGATTTATATCAGTGAAGAAAATATAATAAGTAAATACATTATGTTGTATTATTATTGATCGCAGATGGAATTCACGAGCTACCCAGCAGTGTGCACAAAAGTGATGAACACATAAATGCATCATACTATACACTATAAATCATCTCATAATATATGTATTCTCAAATAGGCCGTTCTGCATAACAAGTAGTTGCAGTTTCTGCACATTACATTTTGATGTTACATTTAGTTATAACAGTTTTACACAGTGCTACTGCTACTTGTATGTGTTTGCTGTGACATGAAGGCTGGTTTCTACTTGTTAATAATAATGAACAGAATTAAGTTTCCTTAAACTTTATAGGGATATAGGATGAGGAAACTCTTAATGAATGTACATAATCTCACAGTGGACTTGAAGGTATTAGTCTCTGACATTAGACTCCTTCACCGAGCAATAGCTTGTCAACTTGGACATCAACTTTGAATTAGGATTCAAACTTAAAGTAATAGTGGCGTCACTAAGAGATCTTCTACAATATTTACAACATAAACCATCAGTGTGTGGAGAACTACCCTGTAGCTATTCAACTCTGCAACTCCAGATTTACAAAACAAACTGTACCATATTGATCGTATTTATAATCTGGATACCTAATTCATTGAATATTTATCGCCATTAAGAGTTTGGCTTCCCCCAATTAACAGAACACGATCAGCTGAGATGATCCCATTTACAATGCACCGATAGAAAACAGCCACCAGGGGGCGACCCAGATGTTTTGGACCCTGTGAAAAAACTTGAACCTTTTGTTACAGCCCAGAGAAAAAGATGACTATACTTAACAGAGAGGAGTTCATTCAAAATGTGGAAGTGCAAGGAAAAATGTCACGGACCTAAAAAAAAAAATAAAAATCAACGAATAATTAAGAGCTCAGTATTGATGGAAAAATAACTGTGATGGTCATTTCGGTGAATCTGTCTTGTTCTGTGACGCTCCGGTCAACATACCGGGCTGCGCTGCTCAGCTCTTTACGCTCAAAAGATGCTTCAAAGCCACCGGCGCAGTTGTGCACTGCCAGTATCATGACGGGAAGGAAAACAACTTTACCTCCCGCTGGAGAGCGACCAACTTTAAGAGCCGGCCTCACTTATGAATGCTGGAGCTGTTTCAGTGCCGACATGCTAATGAACGTCTCAGTGACGGCCAGGTGGATTATGTGTCAAGCTTTGTTTTAGTGGCTCATGTGCTGCAGTGAGGCATGATACAGCAAAATGCTAAACGTTGCACCTCCGGCTATATTCGATCATGAAACAACCGCAGAGCAGCCAGAGAGCAGCTTTCATCTAGCAGAGGGTGTATCCACGTCGCGAGGGGAGTATGATGCTGATTGACATTATGCACAGAAGAAACAAGCAGTCAAATGAAGACTTTTGAGCCTTTGATCACCACTTAGCGTAGTTCTACACATTCACCAGGAGGGGGCAGCAGAGTGCTTGCAGAGATCCAGGAGCAAATCCTGTCTATAAATGCTGCCAACAGCTGCTCTTCCCAAATGATGTGTACCCAGTGACCTCTGCAGGGGAATGACATCACATTTCGACGGGTTTCGTTTTAGATTCAAAACGTTGCGACCGAGAAACGGCTGCCTTTGTTGAGTCATTTTCCTCTTTTTCTTTTTTAGCACAAAGCTGCCCGATACCATCCACGAGGAGACAGGCAGAGCGATGATGTCATACTTTGTACAAAAGAAGTGTGCATGTGAAGACAGCTTACATACAATAGCGCTGAGTGGGCAAAATGTAAAGTTGGGAGTTGCTGCGTGTGCAATACATCCGCAGCCTCTCCTCGCCTCAACTCATTAAGATCGCCTGAGGTTACAGATTGCTGCTCGCCGCCAGAGGTTGTTGGAGTTTGAGTCCCGGCGCCGACGAGAGAGGAAAGCTCCTCCGGGACTTTCCGGGGGGGGCCGTCAGTGGGGGAGATTCCCGGGTGTGCACTTTGTGATGGGGCTCACCTGTGCTGGACACGCCCACTACGTTGCTGGGCTCGCTGATGGTGTCGTCCATCACGGCCATGACGCGGAACTCGTACCACGCCTCCTAGAGAGAGAGAGAGAGAGAGAGAGAGAGAGAGAAAGAGAGAGAGAGACAGAGAGAGAGACGTTCAGAAGGTCAAACTCATGCCTGGTGTCATGTCGGGCTGCAGGATTGTGTTTGTGTCTCCAGAGACCGGCCGGTTGCAGCTTTGTGCATATGAGTAGCGCCGCTCACTCACTGCCAGTTACCTTTTAGTGTTAAGCAGGTTTAAAGAAAGCATCATTGTTACTCCGGTTTACAAATAGCACAATGGATCCTAGAAGTCATGCATTTAGATGTGTTTTGTGTTCAAAGGGGCGCTCTGATAATTTTACACGACTCAGTTTATTAAACACAAACCACTCAGCCAATGAAAACCGCCATCGATTTTTTTCTTTGCGAGGCTTGTAGAATTCTCTCACTTGTAAAACATTATATTGTTTTCATGGTGCAGTCACTGTTGTAACTGTACTGTGATTCAAAGTTCCGCAAAAGTCATCATTGTTACAATACCTTAAAAGTTCTTAAATATTGGTTGATAATGTGCTGTGATTATTGTTATGAAGCTTATAAATATGCGGATAACAACGTACAACTATGTTTGTGATGCGTTACAGACACACAAAGGATCTTAAAAGTTTCCTGATAAATAAACGAAAGCTCAATGTGGCTTTTCAAAATGCTTTAAAAATCAATATATCACTGAACAATGTGCATTAATAGGAACAAGTGATACAAATCTCAATAATGTAAACATTGTAAAGGGTGAACGATGTGGCTGAAATCCCTTGATGAAAAGACATATTTGACCATTTCACTCTCCTGGCGGCGTCCTGTGCTCTCCACAGTGCCGGGGTCAGCTGTGGCGCTAGGCTCATGGGCACTTCAGCGGGGGTGCAATACCTGCGTTACTGTGCTGTTGGAGTAACACCCGCTAACCCACGGACTGATGTGACGGTTTCCTGCACGGTCACACCATCACCTCGCAGCAAAAAGAGTTATACAAGCTAGGTGCATAGTCTGGCTCTGTTTGTGTGAGTGTGTGTGTGTGTGTGTGTGTGTGTGTGGGGAGAGCTAGAGACAAGTGTGTGTGGGTGTTTGCTGTGCAATGTAAGGAAATATAAAAGCATCTGCATGGAGCCCACAGGCTAGTTGCATCTCACGCCGTGTTGCGGTTACAAGCTACCTGCAGATGTAAAAGAGAACGTGCGTCTGGACCAGAAGCGGAGAAAGGGATTGAAACCCACGGAGCGGTCACTTGTGTGCACACCTGCATTGTTACTATGACAACCAAGGTGGATGTGGAAGCACATCATTACACGTATGCAGAATCTGATCTGCGTAATATAAAGCGATGTTTGAAAAAACAACAACAAGGAACTTGTACTGAAGTCTGAACACAGCAGCCTCAGAGTCGGGATTTGTTCAGGAAAAGCTATTAAATAGAGTTTTTGTTTAGTGTTTCTTCCGTTCCTGCACCTTCGGTGGCGTTGGGGTTGAATCAATACAGACGGGAACCAGTGGAGGAAACTAAATTTAGCCACTGAACTGAATTCAAAAGGATTTCTAAAGACTCAGTTTATGACTGGATGAAGGGAAATGTTGGAAGTCTCTAATGGACATTTTCATCATCACAATGTATCCCATAATGCATAGTTTTCGCTCAGAGCAGGTCAAATGGGGCTTACAGTACGAGAATGATCACCTGAAGCTGCAGCTCCCCTCGGCTTTAAGCGAGTTCTCGCTCCTTCTTTAGTCGTCCTACTTACTTAACACTCCTTACAGTAATACTATGTGTTTGTAAAGTGCTTTCAAAAGGAAATCAGAGGCACTTCACACAGTGACAGAAACAGTGAAAGCAATACAAGTATAAAAACAAGAGGGAGGGGGCTTGGTGAGAGGGGTGAGCAGGTTGGCGTTGGCGGTTCAGGTAGGAGGTCAGAAAAGGTGGGAGGGGGCTAGAGGCTGTGGAGGCCTGTGTTAGGTGACGGGGAGACTTTTGCATTGGATTCTTTGCCGAGTGGGCAGCCGGTGGAGATATTAACCCTCGAACACGAACGTCGGGTGATTTTCACCCGAGCGATTGTGGTCCTTCTGTAGCTTCACGCCGCTCACAGATGTTATTGAAGGTCTTATTGAAGGTGGGCGTGTCTTCCTGCTCCGATTACTCAACATGTGGACCAAATAACAAGCGTAAAGCTCCTTTTTTAAATATTTTTAATAATTTTTTATTGACGATTTCCTAACTTTTTCCCGGATTTTTTGCCTTTTTTTAGGATCTCCCAGTGATACCTGTTTTTAGTTTCATGAGAAGTTCTCCAGGGTAAAATAACAGAAGAGTACTTCAACTTGCCTTGTATTGTTGTATTTGAATATATTTCGATGAGAAGTATATTTTATCATGCACATTATATCGAGTGAAATTCACCTGACGTTAGTGATAGTGTGACTGTTTTTAACGTGAGTGTTCTAGGTTTTAAGGACTGGGTTTATGTGATGTCTGGCTAGTTTTGGATCTAGCTTTGGATGTAGTTTTGGATGTATGTACAATGCCTTACAGTTTTTCAGGTGGAAAGTGGAGATTGGAAGTTACTGCTTGAGATAATTCTCCCTGCTCTCAGGCACAATGACGACCTGCTCAGCACCACGCGGCAGACGGACACAGTTAGCGCCTTGCTAATAGAGCATTTAGTAGCAGAAGAGCCCAATATTTCCCTCAACGCTTGCCAAAGCGAAAACCAGAGCAAGAAGAGAGTGAATGCTGGACTTCCATTCATCACACAAACATGACTCATCATGAAGGATTACGTTGCTCCCTAACCGCCGGAGATTTAAATAAGCAACTGTTTGCTCACAAGTCTCTCTCTCTCTCCACTCTCTCGTCTAAATATGGTCATTCACGGGCTCCAAACAAACAAGATGGTGAACGCCAAAAATCCCAAACTCAAGGCATCCAAACTGTCGTCTGCAAACCAATGGGTTAGGCAAACGATGACGACACACACTTCTTTTAAACAGTGTATGAGTTAAGCTTTTCCAAAAAATAATAATCACATTGAAGTCGTTTAGAGTTTTAAACGCCACTTCTTCAGCTTGGTACTAGTCACATGCAGATCTTCTATTGCACTGCGCGCGAGGTCTTCAGTCCGCCTCCTGTCATTTACCTGGATCAGGTCTCGGGCGAGCAAGTCCGTCTCCCCGGCAGGAATGCTGTCGTCCAAGACCTCCCATCGCTCCCCCAGGCGGAAGTCCATGACGTAATGCTGGATAGGTGCTGTATGATTGGCAGGCGGGATCCAGGTGAGCAGGACTCCCTGCTGCGTGCGATTGGCTGTGAGGCACCGTGGTGGGGTAAGCAGCACCAATGGTTCAGGGGTACTTATAGGAAATACTGCAAGAGGGACATTTGGGTGGAGAAAGTGTGTGTGTGAGTCACTCAGTTATACATTCCCTTTACACTGCATCAGAACATTACTTCACATGACTTCTTCAAGTCCTTGCTATTGCCCCCATTTACTATTTCAGGTCGTCGTCTCCATTAAAACACAAACAGTTGATGGTATTCAACATTGAGCTCCTATTTGTTTTCCGTTGCCTCCGTAAAAATAATCATTACGTTGTCATAGACGTGTCATTGTTTGCAACTTTTTTTAAAGAGCGAAAGGACACAAGCGGCGCCCGGGCCGAGCGCTTTGTCGTCTTCGTCTCTCGTCCGGCACGGGAAGGTGGCGCGGCCTGAATGGTTACCCCAATTTTCAGCATGTCACTTATCTTTAAGTAATAATCTGTGACAGCTTCATTTATACTTAATTAATGCCCCTTTCATCAGTGCTGGGCGGAATGGTACTCCATAATGAATGATTCAACCGCAGCCTAGTTTAGGCCTTTTCATTGGGCTTCTGGTTTGCTGGTTTTTCCTGTGAAGTCTTTAATGCACAGACAAAATATGATGTGAAGTGATGTGTTGCAGTAAACTTATATATGATGGAGTACAACAGGGCAGTGTCTTAATGAGTGGCAGCAAACTTTGAA
>NW_027176029.1:0-17707 GCF_023055335.1 Clinocottus analis | reverse complement strand
CAGGCTGCCCCGGACCGAGCCGCGGATCAGCTGAGGCCCGCGGATCAGAATACCAACGGCCGGTACATAAAACATGGAGCCGGCGCACTTTGACCCAGAATGCACTCCGGCCGCCGCGCGCTTTACCTCTTATAACGAGTGAGTTTATAAATCCAGCAAGCGTAACAGCGAGGGAGCATCGCATCCATCGGCTGGCCGCGCTCTCGGGCTGACCTTCGCCGACCTTCCCGTCGGCCGCTCCCGCCTCCATCACGGCTCCTCCGCCTCCCTCTGAGATAACGGCGTCTGGAGTCAATAGGATGCGCCAGGCGGAGTCCTGGGAACTGCTCTCATCTGCCCGGCTGCCACACACACGCACACGCACACACACACACACACACACACACACACACACGCGCGCGCGTCTGTAATGATCGTAATGGTTTCCTAATGGTTTTCGGCAGACACGGGTTCGCAGCAGGAGGCGGCCATTTGCGTGCAAGCATGAAAGCGTTTCTGACTCTGCGGACCGCTCGCTGTCAGGCATCCAGCATCAGGCATCAGGCATGGGAGGGGCTTCCTCTAGACGACGGCGCTGCCCACTATATACTGCTGTGTGGCTTCCTTTCCATCGGCTTAACCTTTGTGATTGCTCACAGTCCAAGTTGCTCCTGCAGACCAGCCAATTAGCTAAAAGTATTTATCTGTGGTAACAATATTTGTAAAAAAAAAAAAAAGTATTAGTGATGAATAAAACAGTTTGACTTCGTAGAATCCGTCTGGATGAAAGGATGCATTAGACCAACACGACACTGTAAAAAAGGATTTGAGTTGAGTTCATTCAACTCATTTCCCTGCGTCTGTTCAACTGAAGTGATACGACATCAGTAACAGTGTGCTGCTTGTACTCGTCATTATTTGTTGTCTCAACTAGGATTCAGGCTTGTCCAACTTAAAATGTCTCGTTGGTAGGACTAAAAAACAAGTTGATTAAAATTGAAGTTTAAAGTTGATAGGACTATTTTAACCTCTCCCTTTGTCAACACAACCATGTATTCTTAGTTGAAATTGAAGTTGAGGTCATTTTGGTTTCTTAGCTTGTCTAACTCAATATTCCAAGGCAGCCAGGTTACTCATTATTTTAAGTTGAACCGGCTTGTTCTTTTTTACAGTGTACCGATGGCTTTCAGACTCACTGGTTCTTACTGAAGACTTCCAACCGGAATCGCATTTAGTCTCTATGACTTTCCACAAAAACAAAATGGATTCATTCATCATTCATTCACGTTTCGGGCGGACCGGCCGCCGGCTGCTGGTCCCGTTTTACTGACGACAAAAGCGTGGCGAGAGAATGAAGACAAACAGCTGCTGCTGGGACGCAGCGTACGTACCGAGGACAGGTGTTCATGAGCAGGCCGCTGAGGAAGAGGAGGAGGAGGAAGAAGAAGTCACATGTTTCCCATTAACTTCCTCAACGATGGCGGCCCACAAAGTCTATTTCATGTCACAGTTCAATAACGAGCAGAGAGGAAGAGGCGTGTCCCTGAGGGAAGAGTCTCTCATGCTGCCATCCCATTAATATCTTACATTACATTTAATATCTTACATTACATTTAATATCTTACATTACATTTCATTTAGAAAAAAAGCTCTTTTGCATCAACTATTTAAAATTTCAAATATATATATATATATATATATATATATATATATATATATATATATATATATATATATATATATATATATGTATATATATATATATATATATATATATATATATATATATACTATATATATTATATGCAACACATTTCATGAGCAATCTGCTTATGATGTATTATTTTGCTAGATCACAGTGTAACAATATGATAATATCATTAATATACGTTTACTCATTGGCAGAATGGCTTATTTCATATACAATATGTGTGCTTTGTCGTGTCGTTGGATTATTATTATTGATGCTGCGGGTAAAGGTAGAGCTAATTCCTACCACTTAATATATATATATTTTATTATCATGATCTACACTCTTTAATATTAGATCATCGTAAAAATGTAATATATTGATTTATATTTAATTTTATTATCTGAATATGCAAAGTAACAAATTATTATTATTATTTTTTTTAATAACTAGCATCCTGTTTCCCTCTTCGGTGCCTGACAGGATGTACCGCTGCAGCCTGAGAGGAGGGGCTTATGACAGGATGCTAATGTGCTACAGGAGCAACAAAAAGTTTATTATCAAATGTGTTTTTTTGTCAAAACTTTGCCAAAGCAGCATGCTGATGACTCGCTATAATAGAAAATATAATATGAATATATCAAACACACTTATGTCCCTAATGAACATTGGACGTGTCATGTATAAAGCACAAGCAAGAATAATCTCACAAATATGTATTTCAATTTTATAGGAAGCTTTATTTTACATAACCACCCTGTGCAAGAGTGCGGCTCGTGCAACACACACACACACACACACACACACACACACACACACACACACACACACACACACACACACACACACACACACACACACACATGTATTGTTGGTCTTTGAAAGCTAAGCGCTGAGATGACTCATTGGGTTATGATGATGACTCAGCATAATGCATTTGGAAATGTGAAGGTCACGCAGACGATTCTCACTCTTTCAAAGATTTGATTTGAGTTTAGATTTGCACAATTTTGATGTGGTTGGCCTCTCGTGCCATGACGCCACTCCTCCAGCTCCTCATGCACTACGGCCGCTTCCACGAGGGACAAGACGGACACGACGCGGCGGCTCGGCCTCCCGCTGTCAGCTGATCGGACTGAAGCACGAGAAGCACATAAAAAACGTTTACTCGGGGAAACACATCTCCTTCAAGTGCCTTCACAAAGAAAGACTTGAAACTGCAGCACAATATGTTCCTCTACTATATTAGACAACTGTCTCTTTGAGAATGAGGACATGTGGATGAAGAGGGTTTCGATGGAAATACACCAATCGACCAGAAGAAGAAAAGCCCGAGGCGGGTAGGATATGGTATGGCATGCAGACTCAGTTTAATGTGTTCTTTAATATTCACTCCAGGTAGCTTTCAGAGTGAAATCACCTTCAATTAGAAAAGAGAGGAGGAGAATTCTCAAAGGGGCCTTGAGAGAGTTTCTACTGAAATGACATCTGCATTAAGTGAAGGAAGGACAACACCCAGGGTGCACCTCTCTTCCCACTAAGGCCCCCAAAAAGGGTGTTGTCATAAACGAAGGGGAAATTAAAGTGGAAATGCAACAAGATGCTTTAATTCATTGCCTGCTCACCACAGTCAGATCACCTGAAACCCTAAAAACATCAAACTGATGGAACAGTTTGTATGATATTTTACACTTTTCGCGTCTTTTCCTGCAAAAGCCAGCAAACACGTGTCGATTAGTTACGAGCATGCGGCCTTTTCAAATAAACGTTCACTTCCTGCCCGCTCTGTTGAGCTTCTGTGGTCTTTCTACTTCCTCGTTCATGCCTACAACGATAATGTACCAAACTATTTTTTGGGGGGATATCTATAAATCAAGGCGCAGTACTTTATCGCACGGCGGATGCGACCAGCCGGACTTTAACAGTCCAGAACGTCTCGTCTGCCTGGTTAACCGAGGTCGAGGCATGAGGTGATCCACTTTAGTGGCGTCTGAGATTGTAAGGCAAGATTCTTCCAGGCATGCATATGAGAAATATATTGTACAATTTAAATATGGTTTCAGGTAAGAAGCGTGTGTGAATGAGCCGACACCCCGACCTGTTGATTTGATCGCTTTTCAGGGGGTCAAGTCGTCTTTATGAAGTCTGAACTATACATGTAAAATGTTGTAAAATAGGTTAAGTCGGTAAAACATGGTTATCAAAGCAGGTGCACATATTCAAACCAAAACAAATCTTTAAAGATGAAGCTGCTTTTGGTCTTTTTTTGCGTTTCTTTAAACCACAGCGATCCTTCCCACTGATTCCTCCTCACCAGAGAAACGCTGGTGCGGACCTTTTAAACGCCGATGCTGGACGTGTGCAGCCCGTTCAGAAGAATGAGATGACGGAGGGAGGGAGGGATGAAGGGACGAGCAGATGGGAAAGACATATGGGAGGTGTGATGCAATAAGGATACGGCAGCCTTTAGGGAAATATCTGGAAGAGATTCATACATGCATGCAGAACAAATCCTCACCATGTGTATCTCCTCGGCTCCGCCCTGAATGCTGGCTCGACTGTCGGACACGAGCACGACTCAGGAAGCACAGCCTTCATTCAGGAACGCCGTGGCTACGTAGCTTAGCTACTTCGGTGACACAAGAGCTCACGTGAATATACTCAAGTCAAATGACTGGCACTGTGCTCTCAAACTTGTTCCTTGGTTTTATTCCAATGTATTTCCACACTCATATGCTCTTTATGCTTCTGCTGTGAGCATCCGGATCCCTGTGATCAGCCTCCAAACCGGGAGGCAGCGTTCACTCAACATACATCTCCCCTGCGGTCCTAAAGAGCATCTCCCACCGTCATCGTATCGTGTTACTGATCTGGCTGCCAATATCTCCTGCTATCCAACGTTTTAGGCTAAATATATATTTTTTGTTCCGTTCAGAATTAAACACGTTAGAGAGAAAATGGAGTAAAATCCTCACAGAGCCGAGTAACAAACCTCCATGGAACCCAAATAAAAGGCGGCCTAGTACGAGCAGTCCTGAACGTCCTCGTGGTGATGCTCCGTGCTGCGACGCGGCGCCCTGAAGAGTCTTTCTAACGGAGGGAAATGACCTGGAAGTATGGAAGTGGCAGCCGGGATGAAAGCTGGTTGAATTGTCTAAATGCTGAGCTAAGATGCTCCAATGCTTCCTTTCTTATCTGTATTTGCATAGGCTACACTGGACCACCCCTTGCCAAGGGAAAGGGGATAATGTTGTCCCACAATGCCTTGCAGCTGCAACATTTAACAGTTGTCCGCTGTCGATGAAGCGAAAGCCTTCTGAGGAGCTGTGATTCTGTTCCAGATGGGAAGTCTTGGGGGATCGCAGTTGTCTTTCCTAAATCCTTATGAATTCTCCTCAACTTCTCTTTCCTTGATATCATGATGTTTTCCTTCCTGGTCAAGACAGAGCAGGTGAGAAAAGACATAAGAAGTCCTCTTCTGACCATTCAACTGTGTCTTGATTCCCACCTGTGACTTTGGTGAAGGGATTTTGGGAATACCATCGGCCAAAAACATCTCCCCCTGTGGGCTGGCCGGCTCAGCCTCGGCAAACGAGGGAGGAGCTCAGACATCCAGAGGGAGCCTGGAAAAGAGCCAGCGCTCCTGTAGTTTAGTAGTTTCTAAGTGCTTATCTGCGGTGGTTCTGATCAGGATGCTTCTGGGTCCCTGAAGAGGCAACTAGGCCCCGTGGTAGACCCATAACACGTGTTCATTAAGTCTGAAAAAGCCTCGTGGACCCCCGGGAAGAGCTGGAAAACATGGTTGGAGAGAATGTAGTCTGGAATTCCCGCTTAGCCTCGTGACCCGGCTCTGGATGACGATGATGGATGCAGCGTGCAGTACGAGAGACACAAGGAGACACACATGCAAGATGATTTGTTCGAAAAATGGGCAAGGACACAGTTTGGCAGGGTTTCTACAAGTTAACATAACAGGACTCCATAAGTGAAGATGTTTCTCAAGGTTCAACTGGAAGTCATTAATGACCACCGGCTCTCAAACCAACTTTGTTCAGAAGCCAAAGAGCTTCCGTGCTGTTGAACGGTCTGACTTGGACCAAAAACCAAAACGGCAGTTTACTTGTGATTTAAATGCAGGAAACTATGAGCCAATCAGACGCTAAAGTCATAAAGACAATGAATAAAATGGAAATGAGGCGTTGGGCCAATAAGTACGGTGTCAAAAGGTCAAAGTCTTTCAACTTCACCAGCTGGGCTCCACGTGGGCGACGTGGTGCTACTGCAGCTCCTCCCATTGGACGGGACTCTCAAAAACGCGTCGCGAGCTAAACTGTTTTCCTCTGGTACGGCTTTCATGCGCCTTTGAAATGCTGCGCAGCGCGTTTCTCTAGTGTTTTTTCGGCGCGCTTAAAAGTTCAAATATTCTCAACTTTAAAGCGCAAGGTCACAGAGCTCATCATTTTCATAGTCGGCCAAGGCAGCCAATTGGATGAAGCAAGAGGCGGGCTTTATTCCTTTCTGTCTGCGTGTGGTGTGAACAGCGGGGAATTCATAAGAAAATGGCCTCCGATAATGTTAGCAATATTTAATTATGAAAAAGCACAACTGAAAACACACTTCATCGAGACACAATTCATAGAATAGATGCTGGTATTCGCCCTACTCTTTCCTTTTTCCTTTTTTTAAAATATTGCGAACCCAAAATCTCAGTTTTTTCCATCGAGTGTGGACGTCTCCGTCGGGTCAGAGGTCGCGATGGGCTTTTTATTCAAGCGGGATACGAGGCTGATGGGAAATGTATTCATGAAACACGTTGTCTTGTTCAGAAGCGATGACGTTCAGTGTATCCTGCGATGCCCACAATGCCAACATGAATTTTTGGCAACTTTGTTGATTCTCATGAATTCAATAAAAAAAGCAATGTTGACATGAAGGATGAACAAGTGATTCAAGCCTCACGCAGATAAGACCCGCGTCTTGATTAAGGTCTGAGCTGAGCGCTGGTGAGGATTCTCTACTAATTCACTACAAGTGACACTTTTCACATTACACAGTCATTTGATCCATTGTTAATATGAAATTATTAATTAGTGCGGCTTTAAATATCCTCAGAGAAGACTGACAATTATTATGAAGTCTTTGAATTTGATTCAGAAAGCCTTATTTCTCTTTTTCATTCTTTTTGTCCAATAACTATCTATAAGTATGCACTTGACCCAGCTTCTCTCTTTTATTACAAACTACAAACTTTTTGTCTTTGTTCTCCTCCCAGAATTTAACCACTTTAAAACATCCAATGTTTTTGAGGACGGGCAGAAAATGTGCCAAACGCAAACATCATGTATTTTGGGCCAAAATGTCGAGAGCGTCTCCGCCCCACTTCACAGGATGGTCTCCCACACACACTATTGATTCAGAAAAAGCACACAAAAGCTTATAGAATACACATCAATCAATGTTGCTCTCACGTGCAGCCAATGCATATTTACCAACAGCTTTTCCATAATCCACCCTATTCCTTTTGGTGCTTTCATCAGCAGCAGATAATGACCAATGATGGCAGAAAAAGGGCTTATAGACATCACAGTGGGACAGGAAATTAAACACGGATTATGGAGATGGTTTATCCTTCTGTTTGATCGCACAGGCAGATTATAACAGATGCGTAATGATGGAGGTGTTAAGGGCGCCTGTGACTTTAGAAATCAGTTTACATTCACTCTTTTCCTCATGTTGATCTGAAGCTCTATTTTATATATTATGTTGCTGATATGTCGGTGAGGATTATGTTGAAAAACAGGACCCGGTGCGCATGTCTGATGTGATGCTTAAGATAACAGCGCCTCCCTTTGACAGAGCACGGTTTGGTGTTTTCAACCTCCAACTCGGCTCAAAAGTAATCCATTAACCTCCATCATATTCATTAATAGAACAACTAAAAGTTTTAAATTGCTTTTTCTTTCCTACTCGTGGGGAATCTGACCGTCTGAGCTGCAGGCTACTTCTATTCTGTCTCTATCAGGTGCAGACTAGTTATTTCCTTGCCAAAGCGTGGCATTATATGAGTTCTCTGTGCACACGAGGGTGGAGAATCCACTGTCACAGATGTGTGCTCGTAAACAGCAAAGTCCCTTTATTGCTTCTGATGTCGGCCCAAGTAACCGGCGTGCAGCCGATCCACCGCCAGACAAGAGGGAGGCCGCGTCTTATATCTGCCTGTTTCTAACAGCCACTGCAGATAATTCAATCAACGGATCCTCTGCTGTCACGGTTCCTCTTGACCCCTCTGTTAGCCGGTCACCAGAAAGAAACAGCATCCATTTGGTGTCACAACAGCAGTTGTCAGTCTTGGAGAAGCACTTTTCAAATTGAATCAGAGGCTTCTCCAAATGCCTACAGATGATGTCTTTGATCCCTGTTGGAGGAATCGTCCATTGTTGGAAACATTGCCAAGTTGCAACTCTTTGCTGGCTCTGTTACTGCTGCTGTCCTATCCGACCTCCAGACCTTTGTTTGTTGCATAATTCTTGTTGATTTGGTTTTGCACAAGCAATTATCTTTCTCCAATATCATTTTTTATAAATACATCTCATAGATATATAAAGAGAACTGAATTCAGAGTTGGAGGTGGCGCCTCATTTATTCCTTTTTAAGATGCTAAGTGGTGCATGAAGCAAGACAAATGTAACTTCTAAATCTCAAATGTTCCACATCCTCCATCGAGCAAGCAACTCCCATCTGCTCAGTCTCGGGCTCATTCACATGACAGGCAGCAATGAAATCACTGGATTCAGTTAGAAATGCAATTTTACAACATTTAGATTCTAAAGGTATTGGTACTGGTACAGGTACTGTTTGCACTTGGAAGTTGATTATTTTTAAAAAAGAAGAGAAAATTGCTGATTAACTGAAGTCTCTTTCTCATTTTGAGTCAGTGGGACAAGTGTTCTGAGCCCCATGGCATCCTGGGACACAGCTGGAAGTTGTAATGACACCGTTTGGCCACTATGTCAAAGTGGCTTCAAAGCCCAACTCTCTTCCTGGAGGCCTGGCATTGGCAACATAATACCTGACAAGAAGAGGTCCTTATATGCACATATAATTAGTTAATTTATGTTGCTACATTGCATATTGATCATATCATAGTCTTACGGTAAAGGGAACTTTCATCATACAGTTTATTTTGTTGACTGTTGGTGTCCAGTCGGTTGGAGAGTTTAATGGTTTTCTTGCTGGCAGACAAGAGTTTTTAAGAGGTATTTATTTATATAGCAAGTTCATATATTTCCATCTACACCTTCACAGTCTAACACAAACACAAAACAACTCATTTGTTTTGAAGAAGGTTGTGTGCCTTCACCCCTGGTCCATCTTACGTCAAACATATTTACATAAGAGCGACTCTCTGCTTTGTCGGCAGCAAACAGGAATTCACATCTACAACACCTGGTGTTTTATAGGGCAGGGGTGCTGCTGCAATTGTCCCCGTATGTCAAAGTCTATAGCGATGAGCATGTGTGCTTCCTTATACGTTACATCGTAACAAACCACCCAATGATTTATGTTTTTAAAAACCTAGCTCCTCTGATGAATATCAAGCGCTGCGACTGCCCGGTGAATCGTACAATGTGAAACAGAGCAAGCAGAGTTACAGCATCCATCTACGTCAATGTTTTAATTCACCAAAAAAAACAAGTCCAAAATGACACAGTATTTAAGGTCCTTTATGTATTGTGTCTATTATTCCAAGGATCTATTAGTTTCCATTCTGTAAATCTCAAAGCACAGAAAGTCTCTTGGACGTGCAGCTTTATGTTTACTGGATCATTTCCAACTGATCTTGCAGAACTCATTAAGAGCACCATTAATCTTAGCTGTATTCGTTATAGCAGCGATCTGATTGCTTGTCTCTTTTTTTGTCTTTATGATGTAACCTCAGCACAAACAATGTTGTAATTGTATCATCTATTGCACTTCTGTCCATCCTGGGAGAGGGATTCTCCTCCCCGAGGTTTCTTCTGTCCCTTTGAGATGTGAGGGTGAAGCCGTTCGCTGGACAGATTGTAAAGCCCTCTGGCACAAATATCTAATATTTGGCTGTACAAATATAATGTCGTTCAAGTGAATTTTCTGACTTTAGGTTTTTTTAATAGAGTTTTACTGCCAAATATGGCACATCACATGACAATCTGTACAGCACGTGACACCCAT
Organism: Clinocottus analis; assembly: GCF_023055335.1. Classification (NCBI taxonomy): domain Eukaryota; kingdom Metazoa; phylum Chordata; class Actinopteri; order Perciformes; family Cottidae; genus Clinocottus; species Clinocottus analis. The sequence continues at coordinate 7,827 of NW_027176029.1, read as the reverse complement.
TGTCCTCAGAGCCTCCAATCTGATCAAATAAAATGATAATATGTCAGAATGAGCATAACTTCTCGAGGTTATGAAACCACAAGTGACATTTGGAGGGCAGGACAACCTTACTGTATTTAATACTACAAGGAAGTCAGTATTTCTTTTAGTTTTACCCCGGACCGTAATGGCAGCAGCAGAGGATGATTTGTTTCCGCTCACAGGACTCATGGCCCATAATGCCTTCCCTGCGGAGCTTTGATCTAATGGAGAGGACTGTTATTGGCTGCCATGATTCATTTCTCTTATTGCATTCAGTCCCCTATTCACCTGTATCTTCACTAGAATATAAATAATTGCATGCCTTATGCAATACTTTAAATCTGCACTGTATTGTTTCCTACATACTTTTAACCATTGCCATCCATATTTAAAAATCATACCTAAAAATAGAGAGTTGCACTCAGTAGAGTGCAGGTCAGTAGCAGTGAGGTCTGCAACGACCACGGCTGTAATATTTTATTTAAAGAATACAAACCACGATTGTCTCTACGGCAAGTCTCACACCGCAGACACGCTCTCTTTGCAGACGCCAGCGAGGCCTGAATGTGCTGCATACCGTCCACATGAGACAGAATGTCTGAGTGTGATACTGCAGCTCAGCGAACCCACAATGCACTGTGTCTGTGTGCCTTCAGACCCTCCATGTAAGAGTTTGAGCTGCGCTAAAAGTTGAAAAAACCTTATCAAGTTGTAATATGTTTTTGTTTGAGAAAGGCACCATTTAGTCCCTCAATATGTCGTCAATTCATCCAAATAATGGCCGGTGTGCAATATGAGGTCCGTCAGCACTGTTTCAACACACACACTGTGTTTCTGGCCGCGGCGGAGCAGCGGCGGCTAAATGGCGGCGATGCACTCAGCTGTGTTATGAGTGACCGGGGGACGGTTAGGCGTGTTAAGTGAGAAGTCAGCGGTCATTGGCTGTAGCAAACAGGCAATGCAAGGTGTTTTGAGAAAGTGAAATCCACTTCAACCATGAGAGGTTCCTAAGCATGCAGCCAGAACCGGCCACCCAACAAATTGAGCAGTTTGCTGCAGCAGAATGCCGAGCTTCGCCGTGGACAGACACAGAGGTGCACACACGCTCGCAAACTCTCGTTCGGTCGAATTATCTCCTGGCAGAGATACTAAAATGGCGATTGCTGCTGAATAATAGTGAATAGATCCATCAGCCTTGGCAGGAGGCTCACTGTTAAAAGGGTTCTTTAACCCAAACAAAAGCCAATGTCTACATACTTATCTCTGAATTGTCTGGCGCAGTGGAGCCACCGACAACGTGTCCAACAATCGCTGACTCACATTTAAAAAGTAGCAGGGAGTATGAGTTGTGTAACTCGTTTTACAAATATGACTCGCTATCTGAATTGGACCTTTAGGAACATATCAATGAAAACATCAGTGCACAACTACTGTGAAGAAGAGGTGAAAACAAGTCATTGAGAGCCGCGGGGCTGGACTGAGCCCTGGAGGCCGAGACAGGCCAGCTTCAGCTTATTGACTGGCCAGCTTCTTACCGTCTGTTCATCCAGGGGGTGCAACTAAATACTAATACATCACCCAGATATGCAGAGATAATACACTCTGTACGTACTCTAATGTCAGCAATAATTTGTATTTTTTGGCATGAGACTCCTGATAATCATAAAGTAATACATACACACTGTTCCTTCTCACCTTATGATCCATAGTGCAGCCTGGCGGCCGGACAAGCTGGAGTTAGGAAGAATGATCCAAGCCGAATGGCCAAGCGAGCCGCTCCAATCTTTGTCAGTCCATTTCAAATTTCTCTCAACTAAACTATTCCTTTTAAAAAGCTCTCTTATATTTTATCACATACTCTCCTTCAGCCACTAAATCATGCACTCCAATGAGCTTTTCTGACTTATTTATCCACGGTTGAAACCACCCATTCAATTTCCATTATTATTTCAAAACCCACTTCCACCCCGAGAACGAGCACATATATTTTTAGGAAATGTAACACAGAGTGCACCCCACTATAAAATAGCTCCCCAAGATCAGGTGCAGGTCTTATCCTTTCACATCATAATGTGCTGTAGTGGTGGCTGCAGCTTTACCAAACACACTGGCAATTCATTAAAATACCACAAAATGATGATTGCTATGATGTATCCCACTGCTCTCCCGTGGATATGTGACTCTGGAACATCACATTTCTGAAGGAATCACCCACAATGCATCGCTTTGTGACGTTAATACACGGGGTAACCAGTGGAGGCGCAGAGACGTTACAGGAAACAAGATGAACAAAGAGGACGTCACACGGATGTTACATTTACATTTACACAGACACATAACATTCATAATTTAGGATGGAACATAAAAACACATGAAAGTATGGACGATACGACACAGCTGCTTTACTCAACAAACATTTTGCTTAATGATGCTGTTTTGACAAAGAAAAGTAAATGAATCGTTCGACCTCGCATGGCAAAGAGCCTGGAAGACATCGAAGCCAGAAATACACCTAAATACAAACACATGATTACATCACAGGTTATGGCAATGCACGGTTACCGTGAAGGCACCGTGAGATGCTCCTTAATAATATTCATACCACTTCCTGCTCCGGCACCATTTACCAGGTGACCACAGCGTGTAACCCCGAGGGTTCAGAGGAGGCCTGAGGGGGGATTGGACCTCATGTTCGTCCATCATGGGACTTATGGGATGTTACCAGTGTCCATCCGGGTGGGACTTTGCAACACTGTAACTGTGACGATGCTGTGTGGTGACAGGAGCTGCTGCACCACATTAAGGCAACACTATCACAGGGAAATGACAAAGACAACATGGGGAGTCCGCAGGAGGTGCGACTTCCTCGGGCGGCGGCCTCATCAGTCAGACCTGTCTGTCTGCCGGCGTTAAGCCGATTACCCATGATGCTGATGGACCGGTGAGACAAAGTGGCAAAGGGAAAGCTGACGAGTGAGTCTGTTGTCTTCTACACCCACATGTTTTATTCAACACATTTGCAGTAGTTAGTTCTTCATTGAGAGGCATGAATTTAAATGTAACGTTAACAGAGGATGAGGGATTTTTTTCTTCACCACTCATGTAAAATACATCATTAAATAGAAATGACAAAAGGCTTTCCAAGACTCAGTACAGTAACTAGGACGAGTGCAAAGACTTCCCATGTCGAATCGGGACATTTCTACGAGCTAATCAGGCGCCATTGGGCCGCCGTGTGAGCATCTGTGGCTGATTGCTGCTTTCAGCTCCGGCAGTGTTGGCATTGTCTGTTGGCCGTGGCCGGCTCTTATCGGGGGCTGTTTGGGCATCCCATCATGTTGAATCAGCAGCGGGCGGCATGTGAGAGGCAGCTGTCTGGCTGGCTGCTCGGGCGGTGACATGATCAGGGAGGAATCTTCAAAAATAGGAGTAGACACGTAAAGAATGCAGACGCTTCTTTGCACACGGAACAATCGCTGGATGGTTTGGTGTTGTTAAAAATCAAGTTTTGCAAAGAACAGGGACGACGCACCAGCTTGAATACTGCAGCGCGTTGCGGTGACATCCTGCAGACAGACGTGTGTTCTTTATGTGCTTCATGTGCTTTATGGGCTTTAAACGTTTTTCATTACAATTTTAAATGACATGCAAATGAATCTCTTTGTCACTGCGTGGAAAGAACCTTCCAGCTCAGCAAAGCGTACGGTGCCGACTGTCAGCAACATCTTCTCTGATGCCGACGTCTATATTCTGCTTATGGCACTGAATAATTATACTTTTAAAAAAAATTATAATTATTCATCACAATAATCTTAAATGTAATCATTTTACTATGACTAATGAGGTCAATCATGAAAATGCTTTGTGATTGCCACTTACAGAGTGTTGTATTCCTCCATGGTGTGTTATAAATCCATACCTTGAGTATTGTGATGCAGGATTAATTAATTATTGATAATGTGATTATAACCTGGTCACGTAAAAACAATATTGTTCATGTTTTGTTTTGTTCTAGCATAGATTAAATTACTTAAAACAAACAATAGCAATTTATACCTTCCAAATTACTTATAATTACGTCATTATTGATTGTTGTAATTACATTTCTTCTATTATTTTGACGGTGGCCCAACCTGGGACCAACGTCTACTTGTGAATTAAAAGACCAAATAACTTCAAAGTGTTGAAGGGCAAATGACTGTGGGTTTATTTAAATGATTTAATGTTGCGGTCAATATTTAGATGGTTTCTCCAAATAAATTTGCCAAAAATACTTTTTAAAGACACCTCGTGTTTCATGGCTTAAAACCTCTCCAGCGAGCATTTGAGCCGTCAGGACGTCCTTCAAGAGGAGGAGATGGATTTCTGGGTCACGAGCCGGAGGACGGAGGAGATGAGGTGACACGGAGGCACAAAGATGGAGAAATGAGAACGGCCCCGTGTCATCTCATTGGACGGGCGGCTTGCTGTGCCCTATAAGTGTTGAGAGTAGGGGGAGTATCATTTTGAAAGATTTATTTGAGATAATGTTAAGCCTACTGTAGCTACAGTGGTCAATGGAGCAAAATATTATGTGTCAAAAGGAACAAATGCAGGCAAAAATCAGTTTCACCAGCTGCACCTCGAGGACTCGATGAGCCCGAGCACATTAAGAGCGGGATTGGATGAAAGCGCCGTCGGTGCTGATGTGAGGCTGACAGTGATGGGAGAGACTTGACGCCGACAGACGGGGGAGACAGAACGAGGAGAGGCAGGAGAGGCAGGTAATGAAGGCAAAAAAAGTCAGGAAATACCAGAAGGGATTATTTCAGACGCAAAGAAGAAAAAATGAAATAAAAAGAGACGGAAAATGTGAAAGGTTGGTGAACTACGTGAGAGAGCGCTGCGGCGCATCGACTCCGCTGCAGATAGTTAAAGATGGATGAGAGAGAAGGCGTGTGTGTGCCTCAGACTACAGCCGGAGAGGAGGAATGGGACTCCATAGGCCTCCCATATCCAGGGATAATAGAGCTGTCACAGTGTTTTGACTCAGGGCATTGATTCCGCCTTTAATTGCTTCAGGCCGCGCGCTAGCTGGATAGCAGTCCGAGGATATTAAGCGTAATGTATTGTTGCACTGGAACAGTTATGACACTGATCACGCACTGATATGTACTCATGCGTTGTCAGTGCCAATAATCCTTTTTATCGATTGGGGCCGCCTCCAAACAATTACGCCATTGTTTAGGGGCATAACTCAGACGGAGCAGCGCTAATATTTTATTGAGTCAAACTAATGATTTCCTGCATCTCTGCCTCCTTTTTTTCAATTCGAGAACAATTGAAGATCATTGTGGATAAAACATTGTCCACAATGATCTTAGAAGGGATTTGACAAACATTTATCACAAAATAGGGCTGAATGATTATGGCGAGAAAGATGATCTCCATTATTTATCACCATTAGTCCTTTTAGGGACAAAATATTCTATTGCCCTATTACATATGAATAAAGCAAGCTTTGCTTCTCACTTCAACGTTGTGCTCCATCCCTGACACACCGGGTTGGGCCATAAGCTCTCTGCTCCCTGCCCAGTCTGCTGTGGGTATGAGTCATCAGATCAAAGCAGTCTCAGCTCCTCTGGATGTGCTCGCCCTCCGCAGAGCGGTGAGGTCGCTGTCAAGGGCGCGTCTGAGCGCTCTGCGGTGTCCCCCCTGGAAACCTCCTGGGACCCCTCGACATGAGAAAAATCCAGAGGTGGTTCTTTCCCCTCAACCTCGATCCAGTTTGACTTAAAGGCCAACGCTCATCAATCCACCCCTGACTGCAGCAGTGTGTCAGTGTCCCTCTCTGGATGCTTGGGTTAGGATTAGGGTTAGGGTTAGATCTGCCCGGCTCAAGTAGTAGGAACACCCCCGTGGTCCCCCATGGTCCACACCCATGGTCCCCCACGATCTGCATTAACGGGCTGGAACATCTCTGCTGAAAAACATGTCATGTCATGGAGAGGACAGCCGACATGACAGAGGCAGCACACAGTGGCCCTCAGGATGTCGTGTGCTGCTAGAAAGAGCCCAAAGCCTTCTGCGCCGGTCTCCAAGGGCCCAACCCCCCGACCCCTCCATCAGACGGTGTGCACCCCCCCAGGGTACGGGACAGCGCTGCACACCTAATGTCCCATGCAGGTTCCCTCCCAGTCCTGGTTTTATTCCTTACTTTGCTTTTCTCCCCCTGGTTTTTCTCGTTAATCTGACTTTGTATAATATCTTTTGGCTTTTTATGTGCTTGTGTACTTTTCTACACTTGCTCTGTAATCCCCTTATCACACAATACAAAAGGCCTCTTGAGTTGTTAGTTGGGTTAGGAAAAGATTGTGTTGACGTGAACTGGACTAAGCGGTGTTGTTGCATAAACTAAACTTCCTGTGAAGATGGCGGTGAGATGGTCGTCTTCTTTAACAACTGCGAGACATACAAGTCATTGACTTGTTGTTTATGAACATATCACTACAGATGTGAGCCGTGTGTGGTCTGAGGGCATGCGATGCCCGTATGACGCGGCGATGCTAACAGCTCCCTCTGGCTCCCGGGTCTCGTGCTAAGCTAAGTTGAACATCTGCGTTGTGGATGTCCAAAGATGGGAAATATTGATCCTCTTATCTGACTCTGGGTAAGATGGCAATCAATGTGTATTCCCCAAAATGTCAGACTGTTTACTCTGAAGCTGCTCGGGGTCATGTCTCACATTAGCAGCCCCAAATGACAGCCGGCGATAGCAGCTGGTGTTTTAACATCTTTGATTGATTTTATTACCCAGAACTGTGAGGTTATTAGCCGCCATGTCCTCATCTCACATTGTGTTCAGCACCAATACCCAGAGCGAGTGTTACTGAAGGCTCTGCTCCTTTCCTGCTGGCTCTGGTGCCCTCAATGTTATCTTATGATTATTAATAATGCCTTTGTGTTTGTTGACACCGTTAGACACTGTGGGTGAAGAGGGTAAACTATTGAACTGATTGGTATCATCATGACAAGTATCCAGCTCATTACTTACATTAAGCCGATCATTTTTTTGCATTACACGTTTTTAAATGAGGCATTATATAAGACTAACTTTTAGTAAATTGAAGTTAACCTTTTCAAAACAGTGCATGAAAATCCTCCTGCGCCCATTTTAAGTCCCAGCATGCCCCATTCAGACCATTTTGCCATTAAATATGTAATTTTTCCATTTTTGAACCGAACGACACAGTTTCTTGACTGAAACTCCTTCCTAACAGGACAAGACTTTGTTTTATTGTGATTGTTGTTGCAGATCCTGATTCTTTAGGTCCTAATCTTTTTTCAAAAAGGTGTCTTATTGACGCTCCTAGAGGCATTTTGGTGGAATCTGGCTTTTATCATGCTGGATGTTCATATTATCTTTAAAAACAAAATCCCAAGACTTTGCTGAACACATACATACAATAAACACAAGTATTGGAATAAATCTGGGGCTCTACGATGTTTCAAACAGGGAAAACGAGGTCTGGAGCTAAAATTGGTTCTAGACGGGTTAAATCAAGAGATTAAAAACAAAGTTCTAAAATAAACACGTAAATTTGTCATTTGGATGTTGAAAGTAGACGGAAATGTAACGTATTGGATGCAAAAGACCCAAATCTATAAATTCTAGTGCATGAAAAACAAGGTTTTTGCCTGAAGTGTTGCGTCATTATTATAATAATATTATTATATTATTATTACTTTAAATCTCGAAAACTCAATTAGCGATGACCTCATCGTCCTCGGTATCTGTATTTATTTCTTCCAGTGGCTCAGATGCTC
>NW_027176028.1:0-17748 GCF_023055335.1 Clinocottus analis | reverse complement strand
AGCTAAAGATGACAATTACAGCAAAAGTTAGAGTGCTGATAGTATGCAGCAGAACAATCTACCAATGAGAAACTTGATTCTACATTAGGAGTGAATAAATCTATATAGACCACATATGTAAATGTAGGAGCCTCAAGGAAGGTGGTACATTTTAAACGAACGGTTTGACATTTTGGAAAATATTGTGATATTTCTTTGTGCTCAGCTGCTGGCTGACTTTAATTTAACTGAGGGGTTATCAATAGTCTCATCCATTGCTCTGCAAAAAGAGCAAATAAAACATGTTAAACTATTCCTACAGCTATTCCTTAAAAAATAAAAATAAAACCCGTTAAAACAGCACTGGTTGTACTCTTCCATTAAGGTCAAACAGAGGAGCATATACGAGCCGGAGCAGAGTACCATATCGGGGTCGTTCCATCCTCCGGGCCCCGCCGAGGGGACGATAACGTCTTCATGAGAAGCGGTCCAGTCCAAGATGGACTTGACAGAGCTCCATGAGTCGTACACATCGGCGGAGTTGCGCCACTGGTTACAGGCCTCTCGAATGGCTGTGTAGTTGGGCTGCAGGCACAGAAATGCTCTTTTATGTCATGTAACGCATGTCTGGGGTCATCAAGCACCAGACAACCGTTAATGATTATTCATATTTGTTTTGGCTTTTGTGTGGGTGGAACGTTGGAAGATAAAATCAATAATGCATGTCAAGATTTAAAGTTATTTTTCTACAGTAATTGTTCAAGCAAAACAATATTGTGAAAAAATCCTGTTATGATTTCTCATCTCTAGAAAACATATACATTTTAGATATCTTGCTCCAACGTGGTTTGAATTCACTCATTGAAAGTCACTATATGGTCGGAGCCAAATTAACGTGATTTAGTGCTGAATCTTTGCATTAGGGCGACTGGAGTCTTTTTTCTTTATAAAAAAAAAAGAGTAAAGCTTCGTTGATTAGTTGCAGCTCTAATTTAAAGTGTTAAGACAAAACAACTTCTCTCACCTTTCGGAAAGGCCACTCGTACAAAGGCCACTCACAGGAGTACAGAATACTCCTTCCGGTTTTGTTCAGTGCTTTTGACATGTTCGCATATCCTTAACCAAAATAAATCACATGTTAGATTAAACCCCCCAAAAAATCTTGTTGTGGAGGTTTTGTTATCAAGGAACCAAAAAAATTGAAAGATTTAAATGAATGTGTATTTACATACATATCAATGTGCACTTCAAAGTAGCCTTTGCTTTAGATGAAGTACATAGAAATAATTGGGGACTTTGTTCTTCCGTTGCCATGTTTAAATAACTACATCATACTTCAGTATAATAAACTCACCTTCTCCCAACAAGGTATAGTCCATATAGCAGCCATCAAATTTGAGCAGATCCACACCCCAGTCAGCAAAAGTCTGAGCATCTGTCTCATAGAAACCAAGACTGCCAGGGTATCCAGCACAGGTTTTTTCCCCAACATCTGCATAGATGCCCAACTTCAGTCCCTTAGAATGGACCTTAGAGCGAGAAATACATACAAGAAATCATAGCATGTTAGAATAAACCCAAAGTGTTCCAACATCCAGGCAAAGATACTCAATCGCTGTGCGATGTAATCATTTGCCCAATAAATGTTTTATAATTCTCATATGGCCATTAACCAGTAGGTGGCGATGTTGCACAGCTAAATGTTTGGTGCCTCTGTTGCGGGACACAGCTCTGCCTCAGTGGGCCCAAATGTATCTATTTCCTGGTGAACATCACTTTTTGAGCTGCCTGTGTGGGAACCGGCCTGTCAGTGGCCTCCAGCTGGAGAGAGTTGTAGCAAAGAGTTTGAGCGACGGTCTGCACGCCTACACCACACAAGTATGTGCCTACGTATCTCCCCCGGCTCTCCAGGTGCTGAATTTCTACCGGTATGAAATGTGAGACCTGGATTCCACATCTGGTCCTTTCCCCTTCATTATGTAAATAACTGCAGGTTGGCTCAGATGGATGTATAATGAATGTGTAATCTGACTGTGTAATCACTTTTACTGCTCGAGTTATTTAACTAGAGGTTTAAAACCTTTTTTTATTTGTCAAAAATGTCCAAAGTTAGACGCATTGCACCACAGATTTTAACGTTGCACCCCGTGGAATCACATCAAAGGGAATATGTGTTAAATTTGACATAGTTTACCATTATATAACTGTGTCTAATAGTCCTAATGCAGCTTATAGCCTGAAAACAAGAATACAAAACTCATATATCCAAGTACATACTCGCCCCTTCCAATTGGTGAAGAGAATTGAAAGTAGTACTCGTTTCTCTTAAGTCTATCTGAACCCCTCTCTCTTTGATGCCCATGGAGGAATTATGGCATTAATAGCACATTCACACCCAGAGTCTCCATGCCTCTTTTAAAACTACTACTCACATAGTCAGCCAGTTTCTTGATCCCCCCCGGAAATCTTTTTGGGTCTGCCTGCAGGCGGCCCTGGGCATCGCGCTGGTGGGAGGGCCAGCAGTCATCGATGCAAACATACTCGTAACCGACCTCTTTCCAGCCCTCCTTCGCCATCACATCTGCCATCTGCATGTACAGACGCTCACTGCCAGGGCAACAGGAGCAGACAGGCGGGCCGATAGTATCAGTTTAGATGCCAGTGTTCGATGTCATGTGCAGGAGCAATATGGCAGACCCAAATACGTGATGTTCTAATGACGCCAGCTTTTCTGTCGTGCATTGTCTCCCGGTATATAACACAATAACTATCCAACCCACAGGCAACGCTTTGCTGGACAGCTCTTCCTCTGAGAGAAAACATGTTTGCAGTGCAAAGCAAGTGAGTTATTTGTCTTCTTTTTTTGAGCATCCTCAAAAAAAATCAGATCTTGCATTACTTACAAATAAAAAGAGACTTTACTAACTTTTTATGACCAATACTGCAATCACTTGGTGACTAATTGATTTGTCTACTGTAGGAAAATGTATCTACAACTCTTATGATAACGGATTGAGTTAGAGACTTTGATCATGTTCTTCCTTATAAATGATCGTAAACTAAAAAGCTCTTGAACTGAATATCTATCTCTCACTTTGGGCTTTGAAAACATTTTTCTTTTTCTTTTTTACATTTAATAGACTAAATGATGAATTAGTAACTCGAGAAAAATAATTAACAGATGAATAAATAATGAAAAGAATCATTAGTTGCAGCCCAATTAATGACGTAGTATCTATTCCCTAGGAATGAGACATCTTAATTCATAGGAATATAATAATGCAGTCTACATAATTCTGAGAGCTGAACTCATTGACAGAAAATTTCTAAACAAATATTTTGATAATTGGTTGATTGTCGTAATTTCCTACGCAAAAAAATGGCAAATAATTCTTCTGAAATCAGATGCTATTTTGCACTGGCTTGTCTCACATTTCAGTAAATTTAATACACTTGAGTTTCGTCAGCAAGTCAAACAAAACAAGACTCTTGAGGACGCCACCTTGAGTTTTAAGTACCTAATATTGATGAGCAATTTCCCTGTGTTCTGAAACTATTGATTATTTGAGAAAATAATTGTCAGGTTGATATTGAAACTAATGGTTTGTTTCAGCCTTATATAATTTATCTTCGTCTGTGTTTCTCTTTTTTTCTTATTGCTGATATTGTGCAGAGGTTTATGTTCCTTGTTCACAAAGTGCATCCCAAATTTAGTTTATTATATTTCACTGGACATTATAATCTCCCAGTGCCTCAAACCAAAGAACAAATAAAAGTAAATTAAATCAGGCCATGTCGTTGTTGTTCTGTCTTATCAAATGTCCACTCCTTTTACGATCACGTCTCTGAGACAGTTTCTCAATTATGAAATAAAGATCACAGGATAATTAATAATAATAATAATATATATATATATATATATATATATATATATATATATATATATACATACATATATATATATATATATATATATATATATATATATATATATATATACATACATATATATATATATATATATATATATATATATATATATATATATATATATATATATATATATATATATATAATCTGTCATAATGACTGCATAGAAAATAATCACCATGTTATTAGTTTGTAGTTATAATAGATAAGTCATGCAGTTACAAGTTTAGGATTTCTCTTTTGTGAAATGTGTTTTTTTCTTCCTTTTTAGTTTTTATAGGTTTGTTTATTTAGTTCATTGTGCAAACAAACCTCATATTGTCACTTATTGCACACAGAATGCCTGCATTTAAGAGCGTTTATTTACGTTTAATCAATTTGAAATGATTTTCTCACAGACATTTTCATAAATGAGAAGTTTAAAAGGAGTTTTCTTTTTCATATAATACCATGCTGGTGGGACTTGAGTAGCTCCTGCTTTCAATTTGTTTCAGCTCACAGTCGTCGTCTCTTACCTGATGCAGTTGTTGGGGTACTTGTCACAGTCGATATTACACATGAACCTCTCCCAGTGCAGCCAGCCCATTGTGGGCTTCAGCGCGAGGCCATTGTCCAGCGCGTGAGCAGCGGGACTCGTGAAAACAAAGAGCGCCAAGAGACACGCGACTGTGCACATCTTGACTTCCTAAACATGAATCTTTTCGCACAACAATGACAACTGTGCTTTCATCTGACTCTATTTCCTCGTTTTAATTGCCTTCAGCCCGCCCCCTGAACGATTGACGTAATTTTAGACCAATAGAATCGAAATGCGCCTGTAACCGTCCAATAAGCGTTTCAGTACAAACCCGGAAGCGCGAAAAGTCCGCTTATGGAGTCAGGTAGAAACATGCTGCGTAATAATCACGTCACGTGACTTCCCTCACATCAGAAACATCATTAAAACAACAACAATAACAACAACAACAACAACAACAACAACAACAGAAGAGTGCAACAATATGTGTTGATGAATTGTATATACACATTTAAATGTTGATTAAATGATTTAGAGCACTTGGAGCAAAATGTATTGCATTGTTCATAAGTTACTGTGTAAATCATAGACTGCATAGGTGTACATGTATAATAGCCTATAACTATGTCATAGACCCGCATTTTCCAAGGAAAATATTGTATTTTTTTTTCAAACAACATGTATTCAAAAGACAAGTTAATAGTTTATTTGAATGAATTATTTTACAGTCAAATTTTACATTCAAAATATATTACCAGACTTGTTAATAATTAGTCGTGTACAAGTACATTTGGATGATAAGGCTTTTGTATTCCTACCAAAAAAGAATAATGATTGCAGGATTTGTGCTTGGGATATTTGTATTGTGTATTGCTTAATAAAGGATTTATATTCTCACCACAGCTTAAAACAAGATTTTAAGACAGGAAATGAACCGTGGATCTCCAAAGTGTAAATCTTTCACGAGCTAAGAAAAGAAACCTTGTTTACAGCTTTCAGTGTGGTGTTAAATTGTTTATTTAGCCTGAAGCAGGCAAATTTTATTCACCTGCAAAGGGACACCTAATTATTCAGTTTATCTAAAAATTCTAATCAACAAATTTACATTGATGGTTTTTACTGGACAGCAACAACACAGTTAACTTGTGTGTCAGTCTGCATGGTTGGGGATCCAGAATTGTTGAGAGCCACAAAGGCTACATAGTTTTTCTTTGTGCTATAGTACTTTTCACGAGTGCATTCAAGGAAAGATTGAAAAATAAAGTCAGATTTTTATAAAAAAAAACCTTTAACTCTAAGTGAATAAACAACAAATACCCAGCATATATATATATATATATATATATATATATATATATATATATATATATATATATATATACATATATATATATATATATATATATATATATATATATATATATATATATATATATATATATATATATATATATATATGCATTTGCTCTTCAGCGGAAAATGGTCCAATCTACTCCGCTGTTACTTGAGAAGGAGCCTGGCTAATCAGAAATGCCACACTCACTATCAGCAATAATGTAGGAACATGTGCATATCGATGCCGCTTCACGCTGTTTATTGGATCCGGATCCAAGACACTAATTTGTTTGGTGCAGTCGTTAAATGAATTCCAGATAGGTCTCTTCATTTAGCTGGAAACGGACACCTGCGTACAGAAGCAAATTAATTCTGGATGTTTTTCCTTGTGAAATTGTCAGCGATCTCACACACGCAGAGAGAGTGATGAGCTTTGTATTCATTGTGATACTTTGTCATTTTGTTGTAATTCAAGGACACCACTGCATAATCATTATTTGTAAACCAGCTATCGGGAAGTTTGAACAGAGGCACAAGAGAGATTATCTTCATGGAGGGGATACTATTTATATCAACAGGCGGCCTCAGTTAAACCCGCCTGTGATCTTGCTCCAGTCGCGTCATTGCTGTACAGGACTCCTCGTGTCCTGATATTAAGGGGAGTCAAAACAAACGAGGCAGTGCTCACGAGTTGGCACAAACCCAGATTATGACAGTAATCCTCGTCTGCCTGGCTGTACGTAAACAGGCAGCATTAACGAACACAAAACCCGACCTTTCAGTGAAATGTCAAGGGTGCCTATTTCAACCCTAAACATTATCAGAGGCTTCACCCAGGGACAGGCCTGATACAAACAATTTGTCACTTGCTGTAGTTCATATCAGTGCCAGCAGTGGGGCTCTAAATGTCAGATTTCAATTTGATCCACCCCCCACTTGCTGATGGATGGAGCAATCCAGCTCACTTGAATACACTGTTTTCTCTTCGTAAAAATGGGATCTCCCCCACCGCCGTGATAGAGACCCATGTTGGTGTTGTTTTTTGTGCCTCTGTCTGTAAATGGTTAATTGAGATTGTTGACAGATGGGCAGCTTGTGCTTTCTGCTTGATTTATGGCTCCCCTCAGCTTTGACTCCAATCCATCACCTTCTCTTCTTCGCCCTCGTCACATAATTGAAGAGACTGTCACGCCTGACGTATGTCTGACACTTTGTTATGAAGTGTAGGCTATGGGGATGAAATGAAAGGGAAGGCTGTGTTATGGCGGACCTTCTTGCCTAGGAGTTGCATCACTGTGTTGATCTATAGACTATAGCGCGTGCAAATGTCATCAAATAGTTGTGCCTCTATAAATAAAACACTGTATGGCTCACACACCCTCAGTGGAAAATTCTTTGTTGTCTTGTAATTTGCTGCTTAAGTTGTTTATATGGCTCTGACGGCAGAATGAGTCCACATGTGCTGATGGTGCTCCTGTAATTAGGTCCTTGTTGAGCTCAGAAACTCATGTCTCTTACTAATAAACTAAATACGGCCTGTGGATTTTTTTCCCCTCCCATTTAACATTTCTGTAACGTTCAACTAACGAGCGCAAGATTGATTTTACATTATCTGCTATCCTGATCTCAGGAGGTCTCCATGTCGTTTGTGAGGCTGCTTCATTCGGTTACAGTTTACATCTCTATAATGGTATTTCTGACATCTGCAAATGCATTTTGACAAATCATAATTACAATGTGAATATATATATATATATATATATATATATATATATATATATATATATATATATATATACATATATATATATATATATATATATATATATATATATATATATATATATATATATATATATATTATGGTGGTATGAATCTTAAACACTTCACCACCAGATGGATTTAATATTTAAGATATCTTTAATTAAGTTGTGAGTAGTGCGAATGGACCATTAAGTTGTATGGTGATTACAAACTAACTTGGAGTTATCTGTAATTAGATTCTCAAAGGTTCATTCTAACTCATCAAAAGGCAATTAGAAAGTTATGACTGTAATGTGCTTTAACTGTGAATACTCTCAATCTTATATACTGTACGTTAAATCTTGCCCTGCAGGTCGAAAATATTTTTTAATTCCTTCTCCCCACTTTTCCTACATCCTCACAGCCAGGAAGCGTGTTGTGCAGATTTCTCAGTTCTTTGTGCGTTAGATGAAATCCTTCATCACAGAAGGGTCCACAGTGTGTTGCCTCAACAACAGTTTTCATGTTGCAGCCGCTGCATGCTCTGTTGTCATCAAATTAACATTCAGAGTAAAGTAGAAGGCTGACATGCATTATTTGTTTCAATATATTTAAGCAGATCATTTGTCGGAGTAATGAAACCGGCTGAATCCTCCGAAAATCCAGATGGAAACATAAAGCTACTGGCAGCAAGCTGCTTCCAAGACTGCAGTCAAGACGGGATCGTTGAAGAGACTTGACGTGGTATCTCAGACGAGTCTTTTTGACTCATGTCTTACGTTCCTTGGCAGTGGGCCCAAGGCCATAAGGCCATACAGAACATATCCACGAGTTGTTTGAGGTGTTCAGTGGTAATCAAACTACAAGAGTAAACAGTGAATGAACACTTATTTTGTTTTGTTTTGCATATTGTGTGTTATTGAAAGTGTCTTTTGTAGCGGAGGAGTTAGTTGGAGCTGGTCAGGAAAAAACCCTGACTGTTTAGGTAGCTTCACAAAAAACGACAGGTTAGAGGTCCTACAAAAGTTCTCTGTTACGGGTAGGCTTCAGGCTCCAGACAGCAGTGTAAGGAAAGTCCTCCCATACTGGGGGCAAGATATTTGTTTTTAATCAATAAACCTTCACAATAAATTATTCACCAAATACTTGATTCACTGCCTTTTTAGCTAAAGGGCTCAATTGAAAGAAGCACCAAGTAAATCACAAGGATTTACATTTTTATGAGAAAATTAAATATCCTCTGTTCTCATACCCAGACATTAAACATTTGTCACATTTCTGTGGTGGAAGTGATGTGCCTCATCATGGTTTTACTCTCTTGCCAATGTGACGATGCTGTTTAATAATAGTGTCCTCGTGATGACATCTGAATTATTATTACTAATGACCGTAGGAGCAGATAACCCAGCAGAGGGAGGTACAGAGCCTCTGTATGCTGTACGTCAGTGTATTTTGAAAAGATCTATTTTAATAGTGTAGTTGATACATAAATCTGTGTGTACGCCTGAAGTACACAAAGACTGACCGTCTGGCCTCAGTTACAAAATCAGCATTGATCTACAGGGACTAATTCTACCTTTTGAGTAGACCTGATGATGCACCATCTCCACAATAATTAGATAGAACTGTACATTGTGCACTGTAGCTGGTAAACAAAGTAGATTGTGAAATCAATCACAAGCTAAATGAAGAAGACAATAGGTTTGTTCGAAATGAGCCAGTTCTGCACAGAATTGATCGCTGGTAATCCGTGCGCAATGCATGCTGGTTAGATTTGTGTCCGACTTGATCTCGACTTGATCTCGACTTGCTCTGACGCCTGGCTGTCGCCACATTTGAGAGCTGATTGGCTCTTAGATCTGACTGCAAACGCCACGTGTTGTAGAAAATCCTTGTTTTTATTTTGATGTGTAGTGTGTACTTAATGCTGGATTGTTGACTATTAGTCTCAGGTTTAATCTAAACACATATCTTGTGTGGTTGATAATATACAACACATATCAAAACCAGTAGTAATGTATTTCACGGGCAGACATAAAAAGAACATGCACATTTCTACATAAATATACATTTATGAACACATATTAATAAATCAAAATGTGATCCGTAAACTACAAGCAGCCTAAAGAGTGGAATTAACAGGAAGTCATTTTTGTCTGTGACTTCCTGTTAATACTCTGAAGGCAACTGAAAACTGTCGGACTTGACTGCAGTTTTTTGTCAACGGCTCCTGCTGCGCTCGTCTGGATTCCAGGCGAGGCGCAGCTCTTTTGAACGAGCCTAAAGTCTGATAGCACCTTAATCCCTGTTAAGCCGTGCAGCACGTATAACGTCCCCCTTTCTCTAGTCAGTTGTCACATTGTTGAAGTTTCTTTCCTTTTGAGCCACACGTATCTGCCTGCTAACCTGCCTACCTGCGCCTGCCTGTCAACCCACATGTGTGTTTGTTTCGTCAACAGGTCTTTAGATCATCGAGGAGCCACAGCTTGCCTCACACTCCATCCTGCCGCCACCAACTGGGACTTGTTGTTCCAATAAATCCTGGATCACTGGCCCTAATTCATTTGACAGATTAATATGAAACAGGTCATTTGGACCAATATTGAGTCATTACATTTTTTTTATCGTTGTATTGATTAAGCAGTCTTTTTTTTCTTGCCACATTATCAGTGGGTTAGTTGGTGACTGAAATCTATCTCTTGGAACAAACATTCATGGTGCGAAGATAATGAAATTAATGACTTTGGTGATTGCATATGCTCTAGTGCCACCATGATATTGGCATTTGTGGTTTTTCCATCAGCCTCAGCTCTACTTTGTGTTGAGTGGTAATAAGCAAATGTTTTGCAAACCGTCTAAATTAGAGTTTTTCTCCAAAGCCACATACTGCAACACAATAATATCACACAGTATGTTTTAAAGCTACTGCCAATTAAACTTTACAAAGAGACATCAACGTGTTTTTCATAAGATTACATTTTCACCACCATCTACAAAATGTAATTTGTTTTCCTTTTGTTCTTTTTCACACTTTCCTTTGGAAATAGTGTCCGTCAACAGCACACTCTAAAATCATCTGATTTAGGATGCATGCTGTCTGCTTTTAATATACTCTTATTATATACAAAAACAACTGCTTAGACTTTGTATGTTGCACGTGTGGCAGGATGGTGGACCTGGCATCAGTACAACTGTGTTAGCATGCTGATGCTAGCACTTAGCACATTTGTTCCAAAATCTCGCAAAAGAAAGAGTTGACACATCCCAATCTGTAAAAATGTACTTATATTTGAAAAAGCCACACTTGGTGACTAAATAACTTAAAATAAAATAATAATTCAGAGAGGAAATCCATAACTGTTTACTGGGTTGAATTACAGTTCATGAGTAGTTGCATGCTAGAGAGAAACTATATTTACACTCAACTTCAAAACACAGCAATCGCGTCAAAAGTTTACTGACCTGCTGAAGAGCTGAGAGCAGGTTTCTAGCACTCATTGGGCTTTACTTTGCTAGTGTTGTCGCGTAAGACACAGAGACCTTTGTTTGGAGTACAGTAACAGCACTGGGAACTACACAACACGTTATCTTGTCTTCCATGAAGTGAGGATGAAGCCAACCTTTGGACCAGTTCACACTGGTCGTTTATGGTTCACATGTTGCATCTGTGTAACGGGTGCAGGCCTAACCTTTTCACATGGAGATAAACTGCGACGCCAGAAAATTCCCCCCGGAGCTGTGATAAGCCAAATCAACCATGTACTCAGCAGTTTGCAGCTTGAAAGCGTTAGACCTTTACATCAAATAAATCTACTTTAGACTTTGTCTGAACCTAAAGACTGTCACATTTAAATGTGTTTCATTTTGTAGTTGATCACTTTCTATTGTCTTTGTTTTTTATGCGGTACAATGTTTAATTTTTAATTTCTTTTGAGACATTGCCTCTGTATTATACCCAAAGAAGTTATTCCGTTTACATCTCATCTTTTATTTTTATTCTCTTTGCTCGGAGAGGAAAAACAAATAATGTTGCACGCGCGCACCGTTCTACTTCTTTGTCATCACATGAAATGTCTCGTTATATTGCTCCGTTTGGTGATCAATATCAGCGATAGCCTAATGCCGTGTTCACACCAAATGCGGAGCGAATTATTCGGCGTAGATTACACGCAAAGTCAATGCACAGACGCGATAGGTTGCGATTTGAAATTTCCCAACTTGTGAGAAGCTCCGCCCAGCATCCAAGAAAACATGGACACGACATGCAGGATTATGTTTTTCAGTATCAACGCGGTGACAAGGCAGCATCACTATGACTGCTTTCAGGAGATCCCATTTGCAACTCAAAGCCCCCAAACATCCCCACCTGACTGTTTACAGACCTGTGAAATCTGGAATATGTTACAAGAAGACTTCAGCTCATTACTACGCCTGTTACACTTGACTGGAAAGCTTTTCTACACTGGAATCAAACGGCAGAGGCATAATTGGATTCAAATGGGATTTTAACCTATTAGAATAACGTTTTGTGTGCTGGAAGATACCAAAATGTTAATGCTTTGTTCTTTTCATATTAAATGCTAATGAGGAATTGATAGGTTAAAGCAAAGCCAATTCCCCGCTCTTCAGTTATTTGACACAGAGATTAAAGGTTGTGACTGCTATTACTCTCAGCACATTGTTGTTGTTGTTTTTTTAAGTTGATTGAAGAAGGACTACTCACACGTGGTTTTGAAGATTAGAGGAGCAACTTTAGTGCGGAGCACCATGATTCATCTAATGTGAGTAAAATATTTAAGACAGACAAAACAAAACAGACATGCACAAACACTTTGGCATTCTCTGAGCTTGAATAACCCCAGCCCGCTTTGCTTCACAGCATTTTGTTCATCACAACTGTAACGTCTTTTCCCTGGTGAGACACAAAAGGGATGGGAAAAAAGTTGCATTTGTTTTTTGGTGAGAAGTACCAATTAGAGGTTAAAAAAAGAAGATGAAGCTATTAAAAAAATGTTAGTTCCTGATGAATTTCAAATGTCTGTGCAAGTTTTATCTGGAAGTCAATATTAACCAGAAATGCTTTTTTTGTGGCCACTTGGTGGCAGCAGAACAAGCCGTTAATGCGCCGTGTTGGTCGGACTTTAAGACCAACCGGATCAACTCCTGCTTTTGAATTAAAGTAGTGAAGCGACGACACACTTTCGCAATAGTTGGGAAAGTTTCCTAGGCGTATAAGGAGAGAGAAAATCTGGGAAAGTGAAACATGAAATGACACATTTTGTCCATCAGCCACATACTCACACGCTCTCTTGTCGGGCTCCTGAAGCAGTTAGATCTTCTTTTCCCTAAATAATGCTCCGGGAAATAATGCTGACGAGAGCGCTGAGAGTAAAACAAAACAGTTACGTTGCAGGCAGAAAAATAAAGAAACAAAGAGCTGCAAGACGCGATAGGGAAGCTGCTGAGTCAGGTGATAATCATCTGTGGGTTGATCTCTATGAGCGAACCCTTTCACATTACACATCAGCATTGCATCCAAGCGAGTGGCATATTCATGTCAACAAAACGTCTGTTTCAATACAAATTTTATGACATGTTCTGCTCTCTGGGACGATGTACTTCTCCTGGTGACCATGTGGAACAGCTCCCAGCACTCACAGCGGGGTCGAGTGCTTGACAAACGGTCTTGGGTAAGGACATTTCATGACAGTCAACTATACATTTAATATCTATATATCACGAGCAATGGCAGGGAATGGAAAAATGCAAGTTTGTACAGTGACACATTGGATGAGGTGTGTGTGTCGCGCGGGGTAACTGGATGGGACAGGCCATTACTCAGCAGGAAGTGGACAGTAAATAAAAAAGGTGTGGTGAATCACGCTGAGAAATCTCCTGCTGAGTCTCATCTTTCTCATCTCGAGTCCACCCCGAGAGTTGTGATGCAAAGCTCAACGCAGACGTAACAAAGAAAGATGTGATGTTTATTTCTGAAGCTCCCGCAGAGACGGCTCCTATAGCGACGACGATGGGAGTTCGAGAGCAGATTGGGAGGGAGGTGAGGAAGGAGCGCAGCATCTTAACTCGCTGGTGTTGATCCCGGTGCATCTTCTTCAAACGCCCAAGTCCCCTCGCTCCAACACAAGCGTATGCATTGTGCGTCATGTATGCTCAGTCAAAACACACTCGCACACTCACTCACCTTCATGCTTCAGCCCCTGTAGACTGGTTGCCTCCCCTCCAATCCCAAACCCACATCTCACAGATTATTATTCACTCTTGGCTTCTCAGCAGGCCCTTTGTTTCCAAGGCAACAAGACTTAGTGGATGTGTGCTGTTCGCTGTCGTCTAGACCAGCGGCGCTCCACCTTTCCTCAGTGATGTAGTAGCTCCTCACCAGCGCAAAGCGTTTTGGTTACACAAACAATACACAGCACTGTGACTTAATACAGAAAATATACAATTCAGTTTAAGAACTTATAATATTGAATATTCATTCAATACCTATTTTTAAAGGATTTTTGAATTTATGCACGCATTTTATGAAAATATGTATTTTTTAAATCTCAAGTTCACCCTTCAGGTACCTCATTTGAGAAGCATTGGCCTAGTGTCAGCATTAACAGAAAAATAAACTGACCGGAAATATTAACATTTTTAGATTGGAGATGATCTCAAGACAATAAATAGGGTTGTGTTGAAATTGAAGTATTTATTGATTATGCTTCACCCGATATGGATAGTTATGCGGCGGCACTTTTGTTTTTCGCTTTCGGGGCCTCCACTGGCATCTTGGCTCACTGATATTCACACGAGCATCAGACCATCACAACGAGCCTTCTCAACACTATAGGACGACTTCCTTTGAAAAGACTCGAGACGAAGCCTGATCACTAAACTCATTGACTCAATAAAATAATACTCAATAAGAAAATATAAACCATCAAAATGCTGCACTGTGCTTGTAAACTATCACTAGTCTATGCTAAAGAAATCCCTCTGTCCCGTCCATACTTCCCTCTGTCCCGTTTAAATATTTTCAATGAGCACAACTTCATTTTTCATTTTCTCTTCAAGTTAAGTTATTTGAAAACAATGTATCCAGTTTGTGTGTTTTCACACGGTAACTGGCGGCCTCATGTCATTTCAAAGAGGGGGAGACGGCACAGAAGTGGTATCCATAACCGCATCTATAGTTGGAGTCCAAACTTAGTGCACCAAGCTAGCGGTTGAACATATTTATGTACGTCCTTTACTGAGATATTTATGTCACACATCACCTGCTCACCTGGCATGGCAGGCCACCTCTCAACCTGTCTGGGAGGTGTTCATGACCACTGACACATTGGGGACATTCCTCACCAATACTCCCGGCATCCATCCAAAAGTTTAGGTTCCTTCTGGCAAAGTTAGGATAGGACAGCCGGAGGCCCTCGCAAGCCCACTTTACATCTAAAGTACAGCTTTTATGTTGCTGCACTGTCTCTTCAGTAGCTGATAGATTACATTAAAATATAGTAGAACAAAATACAGCATTTGCCATAAAAAAACACTTTTAAACTATTTCAATTAACTATTTTAGTAACTTTCTCATCGTAAGCATACAAAATGATCATCGACCGTGGGAGGCGAGGCAGGAGGTGAAGAAACACGACACAGCTTTGGCAGAAAAAAAAGAGAGGTCATCCCTCTCGCTTTCCTTTAGCAGCATCAGATCATCTGCCTCAGCAGGAAGGGGGAGACCAGCAGTGAGGGATCAGATATGAGGGCAGCAGAGCTGGGCATGGGAGACGGACTACCACACTCTCAGTAATCACATCGTTGCAGGAGATCAGGTGAGCAGTGAAAATGCTTCCAGTAGTGCTGTCACCTGTGGATAAGAGCCAGAGGCATGTGATTGAGCTAAGATGCCATCCATGGTGCTGCTGATGCTGTGGAGTGCTGAAGAGAATGAGGAGTAGGATGATCTATGTGCATGTGGATTGTGATGCTGGCAAGTGTATTGTGTGAAGCAGCAGCCTGGAGCACAAGACAAATTTCCCTGCGGGACAATAAAGTGTATCTCATGTTATCTTGTCGAGTGGGGAGGCCTTTACATAGTTTAAACTGAGCGTGTGAATCCAGGCCTTCAAGGACAAAGTCAACATCTAAACACAGCAGAAACCAGAAAATTCACAGATTCAGGAAAAGAAATCTCAGGCACCTAAATACCTTAGTTAAAAACAACTATTTTAGTCCTTTTCAGAAGACATCCAGCAAGAAGGAGAACGGCAGAGAGAAAGTTTGATAAATTGTTAATATCAGGTCAGTCAATTTAAATATTCTCTCTAAACTGTAGGTCTTAATGCCAGATGCTACAGCTGTGTACCAGCTGCGATCCCTGTCTGGTTATGGGACTATTGATCTCCTTATTTAGGTCTTAAAATAAGATATCCACCTTTGGGACTGTATATGTTTTGAAATTAGATTATAATATGCCTGACACCGAAACCCTTTGATACCATTAAAACTCTTAGAAGGCCTTTGAATACGAAACAATTATACTTTTAAGACTTTGTATTTTAAAACCTTTATTTAATTGTTCAAAATTAACATATAGCAATATTATACACAGTTTATTGTTATTTCATTTTTGAATGGAATGGAGCCTGAATTTCTGAAATTATGTTTATAAATTATGTATATTAAATACAAAAGGTCAAACTCTGCTTGCATACTAATTCAGAGCAAAAGGGAAGTCAAAGAACGAGCAGACTGACAGGGTCCTGCAGGCTCAGCCTTGCTTTTGACCTGCCAGTGAAAACAAGCAAGATGATGATGGAAAGGCTAACCTTAAGAGACATCACAAGCATTCATTATCATGCTGTCTTTGGCATTCTCTGGGATATGTGATATTTAACAAAGGGTCTTTTCCCTGCCCCTCTTTTAATTAGCACAGAAGAAAATGACCTTTTTGAATTGTCAAAGCCTGTGTCACCTTCAGAGAAGAAATTACCTCTACTTTTTGCCATTATAAATCATGTGTTTGGATAACAGAATTTAGATGAATATTTATAAATGAATATATATTATAGCCACCTGGGACTTTAGAATAACAGAACAGAAATTTGGTTCAAAGACCTACTGGCAATACGTTGTCCACTTTGAGCAGTTAGTTATGACTTGTGTTTTAGTGATAATTTCACAACTATGATCAGAGATCAAACCGTACAACCTTTCTACAAGGGCCCTGGCTGTATCCAGGCATGCTCTATATGTGTTGCTTATGGCGCAAGTAAATGCTAGAGAAGATAGTTTGAGCATAAGAATATTTTAAACTATTTTGGTGTTTTTGCTAGATAAGTTCTAATGTGTCACTTGGCCGTATCACAAGTGGAGAATACGCCAGCCCGTCTGCCACAGTCTGCAAGGGCTGCTGCAGTAACACATCCAATCTGAACACAACCTGCAGAGGAAGAGGAAACATTGCCGGACATGCTAACCGGCAGTGTAGTCTGGATGTATTTTAGCCACTATATATGCGCTAAAATTAGCAAGAAATGCAAAGATTTTGCAATGTAAAAGTAATTTTGAGTTGATCTTAAAGTATGTTAAAATGGTGTTTGAAGTGTGGCAGCTACTGCTTTTCCCCTGATGTACTACTGAGAGCAAACTCAGCACGGAGGTAAGAGTTTGGAGTTGAGTTAAGCTCCTCACAGCTATACATGACCACAGGAGAAATAGGCCTACTGGAGAGTTTTCCTTTCTCTGTTTCTTGTGATAAATATTTCCTTGAGGTAACAGAAAGGGTCCAAAAAAGTAATCCCCTGAACTAATTTAAAAGGGACATCCAACCAGCATTTCTTTGAATGCTCGCTGTGCTTATGCCGGTCTACAAAAATTATGAATTTGAAACCGTTCCAACACAGGCAAAGTACCAAAATGTCTGGTAATGCCTGGCGTGTGAGTCACAAAGGCAAAAGTAATTAAATAAATTGTCCTTCTTTGAGAGCCAGTGAAAGTACATGTTTGTCTCTTTTGCTCGTTATTTTATCTCTTTGGTGAGAAGCCAAGGAGACATTTAGCTGTCTCAAATACACAGACACACACACACACACACACGCACGCACGCACGCACACACACATCCATAGGCACACGCGTGTGCTGTGCAGGTACATGCACCGTCTCCCATGGAAATAATTATTTTCACTCTTGGCTCACCTCTCCCAGACAACCTCCAGCGCTGAATCAGTGTCAGAGCAGC
>NW_027176027.1:0-17861 GCF_023055335.1 Clinocottus analis | reverse complement strand
GAAAGAGGGCTTGCCGTGATCTGGACTGAGGCGGATGAGACCAGAAACCTTTGTTCTGTATCTCCTCCTGAAGCGAGATTTGAAAAAAAGAGCCTCTCAATGCTTCCTGCAAAAAATTGCCCTCGCGGTTTTGTGGGTTGGCGATCGCTCATGGATGTTTTATTAACCACTAATTAGCAGAATTCATTTCTTAGGCGTTCTTGTTATTTTTCCCTGACCGCTAAAACCCGAGGGCGACATCTGCTCGTTTTTTGTCTGTCTGCTGCTAAATGGAAATAAACCGGGGAACTGAAAGTGGAGCCAGTCGAGGTGCGTGTAAACGTAATAAAATACAAAATCACGTTTCATATTGATCTCTGATCATGTTATCAGTGAGTTCACAGTGACCTTACACTAACTGCTCATGCTCATGCAACATATTCCTGCAGTGTTTCTCTCAGGACCGACCTGAACCACAATGAGCTTATTATGGTAGCATCTCAAGTGCTGGTTTATTCCCATCGCTCCATCCGGGTTTCATTGATCTGCTGGCACAGCTTGCTTTTAATATTGATCATCTGCTTGTTGATACAGTTCTTATTTCAGAAATCCAATCGTCTGCTCGGTTGTAGTTACGGCATGCAACAAGATGTGAGTTTGTTTTGAGTTTGATGGATGCTGTTGGGTTGTGCACCTGAGCAGCACTGTCTTGTTATGATTGATAGCCACTACACATTAAGTTATCTTATGCATATAGTGTGCTCTTATCCAGCATGCAATGTGTTGTAGACACAGATTGCGTGTTGAATTGTATGTACATGTACAGTAAACTGCCACTGCGGTTTCGACATGTCTCAAGTGAGCTTTGGATCACTTGTCCTTGTCTAAACAAGGACAACATACACCAGCCGGTCAGGGTTTCAACAGCTACTGTATGTAAACTACACCAGGTATTAATTTAACTGTTTCCTTTTGCCGCAGCATAATAATCATTAAAAAATATTCAGAAAATCCAGTTCTGCGTGTTCGAGAATCAACATTATGTAGCCGTCACCCTTTATATGTGGGGGCATTGAAATACATATTTAGTTTTCGGATGTTTCATTGAAATATGTTCCTTTCACAAGTAGGAGTGGGCGTTCGAGATCAAATCCTCTTTTACAGTACATGCCATTTTATTTTTGGGATATTTTAATCCAATTTGGTCATGTCTGTTTTCTTTTGCCCGTGCCTGACAAAAGCACTTTGTCACACTGATGCAAAAGTTATATTCAAAACCAATACTGACACTTTCCTAAAGAAAATAAGCTATAACTCTTGTGGCTAAGTCATATTGTCACTCATCATATTGCCATGTTTCCTGTGCTGAATAAGAAAAGACCTGATCAGGAATATGAACCATAAAAAAAAGCAGTCGAGACTTGTGTGGGTGTTTCATGTTACCTGGTTGCACTGGGTTGTTTCCTCCTGCTCTGGTTTTCTACTAGGTTGTGGGTCATTTGAAACACTCCCTGTTGCACATTGATCCTCTTTACATAACCACTGGCTGTACCACAATAACATCCATGAATTGTTAAAACATCTTCAGTTTTCACTTTTTCTCCTCTTCCTCCACCTCAGGTAATGATCTTCCAGTCAACTATCTACGCCTCCTGGCCCCGCCCTTGCAGCTGTTATCAGCCGCAGTGTGGCAAGTAGTGCAGCAGGGACTTGTGGACCACTATGGGATGCTGGAAGAGTTTGTTACCATGGTGACAGAACTGGTCCCAGAGCTGATGAGCTACAGTCAGAGGGCTCAGCTCATCCTGGGACTCAGGGCCAGGGTTAGTAATATAATCACTGTTTAATTATACTGAGGTGACGCGTGTACTCATTTTAGATATTTGTCAAAGGTTAAAGCTGGGTTTATTCAGGCACATATCTAATTTATACTCTTATAAAGTAGAATGTGTGATGTGAGTATTCTATCTTACTTATATCTGTATTCATGTCATATATTCCCGTCTAAATCAGGTGGGCAGAGTAGCAATAGGTCACACTTCAGTAGTTGTAGTCCAATGTTACACCAGGAGGTTTCTAAACTTGAACTGTTTTTTGTGTGTGTCTGTTTCTGTGTGTGCACGCACATCCAGCTGGTTCTGGAGATGTGTCGAGGTGAGCATCCAGTGGACATGCAGACCATTCAGCCACATCTGGACAGAATTAAAGCTCCTGTCAGCACTGCCAAGGATCACCATGTAAGTAAACCTGCTGCTGGCAAACACACAGCTGTTTCCTTTCTGGTGTGGAAGTTTACTGGGTCAGAATGACTCTGTTGGGAACAGTTGTTATAAAAGTCAGCTATAATGGCGTATCATCTTCGTACCCTTGATATTTGAGCATGTGTGTATATGTGTGTGTGTCTTATAGATAACCATAAACCAGGTGGAGGAATCGGAGGTGAACTTTGTGGAGTTGGTTCATTCATTGCTGGAGGATCCCTCGGAAAGAAAATATTTTTTCCAAGTGAGACAACACTCATTCTTTATTTTATTGTGTTACTTGAATTCTTCCTGATTTCATGTTCCCGTTCACAATACACTGACTAAATATTGGTTTCTCTCTCTCATCTGTAGGAAATATTTCCTGTGTATTTTGGGCCAAAGTATGACACTGCCCTTGAGATGCTGGTGTGGGAGTTCATATCCAGACTGGAGGAGCTGCTGCCAGTTCCAGACTTCACACAGGTACCAGGTTTCTTTTGAACTGTAGCATTTCACGCGTATCAGTAATTTACATAATGATAGTGTGCTTTGAATAATTTGTGTTGCACTTTTACTAAACCAGTCTTGTCTTGGTTGCTTTTAAGACCTGTTGGCATGCGTCTAATATTATTTAAGGACCTCTAGGAATTTGTAATACTTGCCGGAGCCGTCTGTGATCCTCGTTGTGTGTGACTATCTGCCATGTCCGTAATTTGTTCAGTAAAAAATGCTTATGCAAATTACCATATCATGTTCTGTCAAACACAGAGGATATCTGGTAATATTAGACCTGTGGGAATCTACATGTAGTCATTTATTTGTTTGAATGTCACCAACGTATCGGATAAACAAAAGCTCAAAACTGATATTAGTGACCCTGTAACCTTACTCTATAGCTTCTTTTAAGGCATTTCTCCAGCCACGCTGCCGCTGATATTGACACTAATGTAACAGTTTATATTTTGGCTCCTGTTATACTCCTTATTGTGTTACCTGCCCTCTGCAGTGTTGTGAGGCTACCTGGGGAGTTTGCCGGGCCTTGTGGGAGGTCTGCACTACTTGTTTTGCCTCCGCTTTTTATTCCTCCTCTATAAAAGACCAAATGCAACACAGAGAAGTCTATCGACAGGAAATGGCTCTGGCAGTATTCCAAACTGAACCACCATTTTTTTTTCTCAGTCTTACTGTGGCCCACAGGCTTAGTGCAGGGGCTCATCTGTCTGCACCACTGACCCAGAGACCGATATAGAGGAGGGTTAACTGGATACAGGTGCAACACAGTGTCCCAGTGGACTGCTTTCATTTCCCCTGTTCTGTACCGAGCAGGAGCAAAATAACAAAGTCAGAATAGTAGCCGTTACGTAATATAAAATAAGAAAATCAAGCTAATTGTTTTTTATTTGGGTCATTGAGGCTGCATGAGGCTCAAATGGGACACAGCTCATGTTCCTGATGGTAACTAAAGCTTATAGGGACGCAAAATAATGTATGCATGTCAAGAAAAATACACAAACCCTCGTAATACTGATTTATTTTTCATTTGTTGTCCAAAAAATACTGAGTGCAGGAATACTAAAGCGAGTAACTCGATCTCTCTTCTCAGTTGGCAGCTTTGCTTGGAGACACTCCGTCATTCCTAAACGAATGTCTACAATCCTTTTTCCCGTCAGAGGACATGAAGGGTGTACTTGAACATCACAGAAACCTCGGACATTTTGAAGAGAAAGGTACTGTCGGCCCCCGGTTGTGAGATGTGATTGTACAGCTAACACTGAAACAGGAATGATCGCAGATTAGAAAACCAATCTGGAACAAGTCTGTTTGTCATCTGTCAAATCTTCCAGTCAGTCCTCATCGTACAAATGCATAGGACAATTTTGTTTGGTTTTTATGTACTGTAGGTTTTTTTTGTATCACACAGCAGAGAAAACAAAAAAAAAACATTAATTATGAAAGGTTGGAAGAGACATTGAAGATGCACTAGGAACAAGTCATTTTTCTCTTAATTTAAAGTGTTTCTTTATTGAACCAAGCTCGGGTTGAAGTAACCTTTTTTCTTTTTTTTGTAGAATCTAGATTTTTACCAATGGATGACTGCATCCTCTCCTCCCTGTCTCTACCTCCTGGGACTAAATCCGTCACAAACACCACCTCAAGCTCACCCGCTCTCAAAGATTCAAACCCTCCAGAGCACAAAAGACATCTCGACGCCTTCTTCAACACAAGCAGCCTGGAGAGGGCGATCAGGAGGAGCTCTGAGACAGTGAGACAAAGACTGGAGGAGACGGGCGACTTGGGCAGCTGGCAACTGCAGGTTGGAGGCGGGAACCTTTCTCAGGAGAGGAAAGGGCAAGATTCAGTTGGTGCACCACCATCTGAGGCAACCATTGACCTCACTGCGCCGAACGAGACTGTGGACACAGATTCAGTAGCCAATAACCTGAGCCACAGCGTGAGAGGAACGCGAGTTCTCAGGAAGAGGAAACTGAGCAGTGCCGCGGAAATTCCCAAAAAACAGCCTGCGGAGGCAAAAGCCAAAGCTTTCGTGTAAGATTACCAGAAACGACCTGTTCATTTGTTCAACAGAAAGATGTGATAAGGGGGTTTCTCATTGGTCCAGTGGGCAGTATATCCCTTTTGTTTTGTTTTCATCACTCGCGGTTCCATTTGTATTTCTATCTCATCAACCATTTGATGAATTGCCGTGAAATATGGTACAGATATCTTCAGTGTCCCTGTTTTTAAGTTCTGTTAAATGTTCCAATATCCTCTTGGTGGATTGGCACAACATTTTGTCCAAATATTCATTGGCGCCAGAGAATGACGTCATTTGGGGAGCTCCTGGCTTTTTATTTAGCGCCACGATGAGGTAGAAATGTGTCAAATACTTCTGTTTATGAACAAATGGCTGATAAACTAATAACATTCCCGTCGGCCTCAGCTGTAGGTTGTGTTTACGGGCTAATTAGCAAATGTTAGTATGCCAAACATCAGCATGTTAGCATTGCTGTGTTAGGTTAGAACATGCTGTAAACTTAAGTCTTCTTAAATATTTGTTGTGGTTCTTGTGCGTTACTTCATTTTAATCTTCTGAAAGTACTTCATGTGAAACTGTGGCTTTAAATCTGTTTAATGCTCACAGAAAAACAATTTGGAATCACAAAGTTGGAGAAATAACTTCGATCAGATTTGAAAAAAGTGTGTCAGCCAATCTGTCGATTTAATCCTTTTTGCGTATTTCCACCTTTTTACAGGGATTCGTCAATGGATGATGAGAATTCAGGGGAATCGCCGCTAATTTCAATATGGGGGGAATATACAGGTCTGTGCAGTTTTTTGATGGATCAGTGGATGTGATCAGTCTAATCAATCTAAACTTCAGCCTTTGACTAACTGCTCATTTTATTTCAGACTCTCAGGAAGGTTCTTTCCCAGTTGTGACGGACACAAAAGTTCCCTGGTCGGACGAGGAGACGCTCAATCTTCTCGACATCTGGGGGAAGGACTCGATGCAGCGGGCTTTAAAGGGCTGCTTGAAAAACCGTCACATATTTTCGCAGATCGCTGAGAAGATGGCAGAGAGAGGCTACGTGAGAACTGTCGAACAGTGCCAGACCAGGATCAAACGACTGAAGAAATGCTTCCGCAAGAACAGGTAGGTGTTAAAAGAGCTGTCCTCCCTCCTCGCCGCTTGTCTTTCCGTCCAATCGTCGCAATCGATCAGATAACTAAAACACAAGCTTTTTCCCTTTTCACCAGAAGGAACTCCAAACTGGAGTATAAGTTCTACGAGCAGCTGAAGCGGGTACTCGGCTCCTCGGGTCCTTCAGCCGTTCCTGAGGTCAGCTATGATGCCGAAGAGGCCATCGAGGAAGATGAGTCACCAGACGCCGAGGAAGACTTGCAGTTTCAGGGCAATACGAGCCGACTGGAAACCGGTACAATTTCACTTTTATTGGTGGAGGGGTTCAGTTTAGGGCAGCAGCAGAAAATAGTGAAAAATACCTGTTATAAGTTCCCACAGCTTGTTTTGTTCAACCAACATCCCAAACATTGAATATAATCCCTTTACTATCAGAGATGAAGAAAAATACATCTTCGCATTGAAGAAGCTGCAATAAGAGGATGTTTATTGTGTGTTTTTGCTTGAGAAATTCCTAATAATAATTTCTGCCAATTGTTTTATCCACTAATGCGACAAAAATAATAAACATAATACAGGGTAGTATTAAAATGACTTTTTCCCCAATTATACTGACAAACATCGTTTTTTTTAAGGAACGAGAAGCAGTCCGTGGTCAGACTTTGAGTCGTTGGCCCTCATCACCACGTGGGGGGAAGACAAGCTGCAACGGGAGCTGAGAGGAGTGCACAGGAGCGGAAACATTTTCTCCATCATATCCAACAATATGGCCGCCCAGGGCTTCTCCCGGACGCCAGAGCAGTGCCAAACGAGGCTGAAAAGGCTGAAATCAAATTTCAGGCAATGCTACCAAAACAAGTATGTATCCTTGCAGCAAAAAAAAAAGGAATAGAAGGAAAAGTGTGCGATTTTGTTGATTTACAGTATCTGCTCTCTTCTTTTCTCTCACGGCAGCCTGAAGGGACAGGAGCAAGTTGAGTGCAAGTTTTACAATGAACTGGGAAGCATGTTAGTGAAGGACTTCCCCTCAGTGCCGCACCTGGAGGAAATACCAGAAGAGCCCGAAGACAACGACTCACCGCCTTTTTCCCTTCAGGATATGGGTAAACTCTAATGTTCTCTTCTGGAAGCGCGAAAAATGTCATGAACAGTATTTGTAGTGAAGTGATAATAGATGATGGAAGAATTGACTCATGGAAGTTATTAAATAAAGTGTTTCATCTCCTCTTTGTGTCTCATCAGAGTCGGCTGTGGGTGTTCAGGAGGACAGGAAGAAGGTCCCCTGGTCGGACAAAGAGACCATCATCCTTCTTGAGATCTGGGGAGACCCACAGGTAGACGGTTCTGTAGAATTTAATAATACATGATGATGCTAATTATCCTGATTATCAGGCGGAACTGCCATGTGACTTCACTTCATCATTTTCTTTATTTTAATTGATGAAAAACAAATCATAAAGGCAGCAATTCAGAGGTTTAATGTTAACCGGAAGCTTTGATCATGCAGGACACTTTTTTTGTTCCGTTCAAATTCAAAATTAAACTCTTGATTATCTCGATCAACAGAGAGCTCCAGGAGCACAAGGACCTACATAATAGTGGATTTCTAGTCCGAGGCCCCGAAGGAAATAACATATTTTTAACAAAATGAGAGCAACATATATCCAGTCTATAAATAAAGCTTCTATCTGTGTGCTATCCTCCTCAGTCTGATTGTTAAAAGTATTGTTATACATATCTTGTATATTGCCACATTTTGCTAAGACTGTCCCCTACATTTAGGTCCAGCAGAGCATGAGACGCAACCCCCACAACGGTCACATTTTCACCGACATATCAGAGAAACTCGCCGCCAACGGCTTCACCCGCAGCGCAGGGCAGTGCCACACCCGGATCAAACGCCTGAAAGCCAACTATCGGCACTGTCAGGAGAACCTGAAGTAAACGCAGCACCTGAATACTCATTTTGTATACACCGTACTGCCGGCAGGACATCTGTGTGTTGACGCAACTGTGTCTACTGTCTGTAGCTCATCGGGGACCGACAGAGTCGACTTTAAGTTCTACGATCTGCTGGATCAAATCCTGGACAAGCAGCCGTCAACGTCCTCCACTGTGGTGCCGGACTCCATCGAGATATCAGAAGAGTCCAACGGGGAATCAGTGACTGAAACAGGTAAAAAAAAAATCCCTTCATCAACTAAATCAGTGAATAGTACAGCAGCATTACACACTCTCTTTCTCACACACTGTTTTACAGAGTTATGGACATATGTAGTGTTTCAAATGCTGAGCAAGTACAAAAGAAGTACTAAAAACTAGTAACCTGCAGGATGTGTGTGTGTGATTGCTGGGCGTTAGCATGCTGACTAGCTTGATTTTAGGGTCGCATTCTTGCTGAGTTAAACAGCACAATCTCTCAACCTGCACTAGTTGTTGTTTGACACATTCGTAAATTAAGAAAAATAAACATTTAATCGTAAAGATGAAATCTACTTCTCGGCTGAAACAACTACAGTAACTTGGGAAATTGTGCATTGGTACCACAACCGACACAGAGAGTGACAAGTGCTGTGTTTCTGCTGTAAGACGGAGATATCAGCATGTCAGCGGAGAAACCGGCGACTAGCTCGTGGTCCGATGGGGCGACCCTGGCGCTTATCGAGATCTGGGGCGACGAAGACTTTCAGAGTGCACTGAGGGGTTTCGTCCACAACGGACACATTTACGCTGACATCTCGCAGAGAATGAGCGACCTCGGCTTCTCGAAGTCCTCGGAGCAGTGCCGCTGGAAAGTCAAGGCACTGAGGAACCACTTTCGACAGTGCTACGACAAGAAGAAGTGAGATTAATCTTTCAGTTTGCCTGTTTATCTGTTTGCAAGAATAATCCAGCCAGACTCCAATGGTTCTTATCCATCCTGTTTCATGTCATCTAGATCTGGAAGAAGAGTGGATTACAGATTCTACCACCAGCTGGAACAAATCCTCGGTCAGGAGACAGTTTCCAATGATGAGTACGATGACCAGGAACAAGCCGACCAGGAACAAGCGGACCAGGATCCCGGTACAGTCGTCTTCATTCATTCCACACGGCAGTAATGTGTTCACACAAAATCCAACCGGGCTTTTCTAACGGTTACCTCCGCCTGAAATAGGCGCAGATGTGAACACGGCGTGGACGGAGGAGGAAACGTTCGCTCTCGTGGAAGTGTGGGCCGCGGACGACGTGCAGCACAGCCTGAAAACCTGCGTCCGCAACGGGCACATATTCACCGACATAGCGGAGAAAATGGTCGCGGCGGGATACCCGAGGACGACGGAGCAGTGCCACTCCCGGATCAAAAGGTTGAAGAAGAGTTACCGCCGTTACTGCAACAACTGGAGGTAAATGCAACGGCTCAGTAAAAAAATGAAGACCACCGTCCCCCCGTACCTCCCACACACAAGCAGACTGTTTCACAGTTTGCATTTGATTGACGTTTTCCAGAAGTGGAGGTCGGCCCACTGTGTTTCGATACTTCCACCTCCTGGCTCCGGTGCTCGGCGACTCTGTGTATCCTGAAATGGACAGCGCTGCCGCCGACGCCACCTCGCTGCCCCTTCTGGACAACGATCCCGACATGTGTAGGTTCAACTATGGTCCATCAATCTGTGTCACTGCACCATATACACAGCGTTATTGTGCAGATTATGTGTAGCTTTTTTTAAAAGATTAAAGCCCGGTAATAAATCTGTGGTTCTTCGCTTTTTAGACGAGCAGCCCTCATCCAGCCACCTCCTGGCCGACCAGAGCAGGAAGATGCCCTGGTCCGACCTGGAGACGCGCACCCTGCTGGAGATCTGGGGGGAAGACACCGTCCAGATCACCCTGAAGGGCTGCCTGAAGAACCGCCACGTGTTTGAGTACATCTCTGAGAAGATGAGCGACGGGGGATTCATCAGGACCTCAGAGCAGTGCTACACACGCATCAAACGCCTTAAACACGGCTTCCTCCATGAAAAGTCAGTGACGACAACAACTATGAATCATTTTCTTTCTATTTTTGGTTTTGTTGTTAATAGCCAACATCAAAAGGCAATTTGGTTGGTTGAATGTCAAACTCTAGACAATAGCCTACAAATCATGTCTGCTGATTATCGGGCAGTATTCAATAAATACAACAAAGTTAACCTTTTATTCCTGTGAAAATAGATACAATTAATTCTTTATTGTCCTTTTCCAGGTAGATTTTTTTTTTGCCACAGTCTGTAAATAGGCATACATACACACACACACACACACACACACACACACACACACACACACACTACATAATTTAAAATGTATGACCTAGTGACTGAGGGCATTGAATGAAGTTGGCACGTTTTAGTGAAATTAGAACAATCCGTCAGCTTTTCCTTTTGAAAGCAGTTTTAAAATATTTTTTGTTTTGACGTGTTTGAATTTGATTTGAATTGTCATTGTTAAAATTTGCCCTGTGTTGTGTATTTGTCTTAAGAAAAGTCTGAGATTTGGTCGTGATTAGCGTTGCCAGCTTATCAAAAACTAACTGACTTCACTTTTGATTCAGGGAGGAATATAAATTCTTCAATGAGATGAATGAAATCTTCGGGAGGGAGCTGAAAGTGGAAGACTTGATCCCAGACACATCAGTCACAGATGAGCCAGAAGAATGCACCCAGAAGAAAGGTGACCTGTTTTTTTTATTTTTAACGCCAGTTTCTCATGCGAGAGGCAGGCAGATTATTTTTGTTTTATGTATTTTTTGTTACCTTAAGACACCCACTCTGTTGGTAACCTCAGGTACCCAGTGGACGCCGGACAGTTCGAAGCTGGCCTGGAGCGACCGGGAGACCCAGGTCCTGCTCGACTTATGGGGGAGCGAGGAAATCCAGGAGAACTTGAAAAGCTGCACAAAGAACAAACACATCTTCGTCCAGATCTCTGAGGTCATGGCGGGGCAGGGCTACCTGCGCACTCCTGGACAGTGTCAGACCAGAATAAAGAGGCTGAGGGCCAATTTCCGACACTTCCTAGAAGGCAGAAGGTAAGTACCGCTGTTCAGTGCTGGGGGGTGTGTGGTTAGATACTGCTGCAGGTCTAGACCTCCATTCCTAACGCGGTTGTACAAATTGATTTGTGGAAAAAAAGACTTGCCTTCCCCTCATAACAATCTGTGAAATTGTGTTTCCAGAGGAGAGAAACAGGAATGCAAGTTCTTTGACCAGTTGGTGCATATATTTGGCAGCAAGTATGGAACAAACTCTGACGCCCTAGCCGACGATACAGCTGATGCCGGAGGTAAGAAGCCTCACTGTTGTCCATCTTGTCTGAGGTGCGCAGTGGATTATTCCAGTCGACAAGGCTCCTTGTAATAAAAGGGAAGCTTCATCAATTATTTCTGGTCTAATCCCTGTTTCAGAAGTTAGAAGTCCTGTCACAGCTACTTTTGAGGAGGGTTTATTTTTCATAACTTTATTTTGTTTTGATTCCATACTCATTTAGGAGTGACAATCATAAACTCTCACGAACACGTTATAGCTTGTTGGTGTTGTTTTTAAATCCAAGCTAATAGTTTGACAAGGGAGTTATGTATTGTTGTTTTTACATATTAAACAAATGAGACATACCATGTTAATTATTGAGCGACAGGGGGGCTGAGAGGTGGGACCCTCTCAGCCACATGGTCAACTCATTGGTCTTCTCATCTAATTCTCAACAAGAAAACTAATGACTGTACTTTCTCAAAAAGTAATTGCTTGGAAGTCAAAGCTTTCTGTCTATAATGTACTTCTAGATCTAGAGACCTGAAACAGCCCATCATCGTGTGGTCAAACCATAAGGACACAGCCGCCGCCGCAGAGTGACCGAGGAGCGTCCAGAAGGGGGGAAAAACAAGGACACTCGAGCAGAAACTGTTTAAAAGTTGTGGTGTGCAGTTGTTTACAGACGACGTTTGCCTCTGTACATACTTCAAATACTTTTACATTCTTCATACACACAGGCTGTGTGTATGTGTGTATGTGTGTGTGTGTGTGTGTGTGTGTGTGAATGTGAGCGTGTGTGTGTGTGTGTGTGTGTGTGTGTGTGTGTGTGTGTGTGTGTGTGTGTGTGTGTGTGTGTGTGTGTGTGTGTGTGTGTGTGTGTGTGTGTGTGTGTGTGTGTGTGTGTGTGTGTGTGTGTGTGTTCTCGTCCGTGTCCCTCCTCCAGAGTGTCTTTGTATTATTTACAATAGAGCCATGAAACAAAAACCAGGAAGCTCAGGGCTCAACGGACAAACAAATATTTCTGATTGTGATGTCGTGGGAGTCACAGAAAATGATGTTTTTCCTAGTATTTATTTATTTTGTACTTGAACTAAAAAAAAATAAAAAAAGGTGAGTTAATCAAAGCACACACACAAAGAACAAAATATACGCAACGCCTCTTTTACTGTAACCACAGCGTACCTTTGCTTTTGGTCTTAATTTAGGTTTCACTGAATCGTATGTCTTTGTACTTGTTTACTTTGTTTTAACCAGAGTGGTGAGAGCTGAAATCCTGAAGCTAATGCTTATTTTTTACACAGTATAAGTGGATTATGTTCAGAATTGTATTTATTTAAATTATTGTTTCTGCCTTTTATTCCAAAGTTTTACAATTTACTTAAAATATGTTATACTTCAAATCTTATTGCAACACGTTGTTTTTTTTTCCACAAACGTGTCAACGTATTGTCATACCCATTAAACAAAACTTGAAATGTTTAATTTAGGATTCTTTCTTTCGTTGTGTGTAGTTTTTCTTTTTCTTTGCGTGACAAGTTAGACCAGAAGTGTGAGGGATTATTACTGTACACTAAAACCATAATGGCAACATCATCATAATATTAACAGTAAAATGAAAATACAATCAGAAGGTGAAAGTAAAGCATAACAACCTTTGTCATAATTTAATTTTAAAACGATCTCTTATAGCCTCTCTGAAGACCTGAATTCTTCCAATTAAGTGTAACTAAATGTAAATGAACAGGAAATGTGTTTTGTCTCTAAATACATCGTCAGCCCATGGCGATGAAGTTCATACTATCTTACTCTCAGACTCTCATGACAATTTGCTGCTGTTACAGCAACCAGAGCTTCCTGCTGTGGTCATATTAGATCAGTTGTGCAATGATGGATAATCAGAGCAGCATTGCCGGGCAACGTCTTCTAAACACGCTGCGGTTTCCCGCCACAAGGCCATTAGTTTGGTAGAGTCCCACACTTAAACCATAGTCGCACCAAAAGTGTAGCTTTTGTTGGTCTGTCCAGCGCTTGGGTCCAGACTGCAATGTCTCCAATAACTATGAGAGGCATTGCTACTGTGAACAGACATTCATGGTCCCATGAGGACGAAGAGACAAATGCATTGGACAAATTTCAGATTTTGACCTAATAGAACTAAATGAAAATATGAAGGGGTCTAAGTTTTGTTCTCTCACAACAAACAGTCCAACAGTCCTATCCTTACAGCCACACAGCTACTCATTTACACATAGTATAAGTGCTTTACCTAGCAGTTTATTTTTAAAGGAGCAGTGTATTTATGGGGGATCTATTAGCAGAAGTGGAATATTAGGTTGATAGGTTGTTTTCTTTATTGTGTAATCACTTGAAATAATTGATCGTAGTCTTTCCTAAGATTGAGCAGTTTCGATCCTCTTTGTGTAGCATACAGTAGGACAGAAATAACAAACCAAACACTGGCTCTGGTTAGGGACGTGTGTTGTGTGCGTCGCTGTAGTTCTTCTACACGCTCGGCACGAGAAGTTTCAATTGGTTGCAACCTGGAACCTCACAGCGAGATGCCGCCAAATCTTACACGCTGAACTTTAATCTTTGCAATATGCCGACATAAGAGACTTTAGCTCACAAATAGTTCAAAGTCAAGCAGTGCTCCAACCAATGTTTTCAAATTTCTGAATTATTATAATATTTTTGGCATAGACCTATACAGCACCAGCACAAACTGATGGTCATAATCTGTTCGTGGCGTTTGCACTGCAACTTTCAAATGTTGCCCACTGGGTGGAGCTGGTGGATAATACGTTACTCGACAGGGACTGGACTGGGCTTAATACACCATGTCAGAATGTACCTCAGGTACTGTTGACCATTGACAATAATGTGTCAATATCCAAGCAGGACAGCTGTGTCCCAGCATCACTGACACAAACACCCTCCATGTAAAACGCACACGAAGTAGACAGAGATAGACACAGGCAGCTCTCAGAAAGCTAGGACAGTAATTACGTGTCTAAATCTGACAGAGCGTCCAACCGCCAATGGGTGTGTGTGTGTCTGTGTGTGTGTGTGTGTGTGTGTGTGTGTGTGTGTGTGTGTGTGTGTGTGTGTGTGTGTGTGTGTCTAACATTATTGAAGACAGAGACAGGCTGGCTGGAATCTTTTGAGGGAAGGGTTATAAACACACGCACAAACACACATACCACATACAAGAAGGCCGAGCAGTGCCACATCACCCACCTCACCGACACACAAGTGTGATAAGTGTGATGCACCCTTATCACGCTTATCACATATAATGATTCTGTTAGATAAGACCATGTAACTCCAGTAATGTTGACTTTTTATTTGTGTGTGTATATATATATATATATATATATATATATATATATATATATATATATATATATATATATATATATATATATATATATACATATATATATATATATATATATATATATATATATATATACATATATATATATATATATATATATATATATATATATATATATATAAACACCATGTGTTACTTTTATGTGCCCCTGCTTTCAGTCATTTGCTTTTCTACCTGACATCTGCACTTTCTGTTTCTCTGTTTTTCCATCAAGCATCTCCTGACACAGATAGGAAAAAACCGTAATGAAAAAAAACAACACAAAGTGGGTTTATAAGATGCTGGGCCAGCACAACATAAGGTCTCCAAGCATCTGGAGCTCTACTTTCCTGCTTTTTTCTTCCTTTGGTGTTTTGTTTTACGATACTCTTCAAAAAAGCTGTTCAATCAGGTTGATATATGTTGGGGCCATAGCATGTGGTTCTCATAATTTGCATATTCCTCAAACCATCCTGTGCCTTGTGGATGGGGACTGTCATCCTGGGACAAGTCACCTGTCACAGAGCATGACAAGATGGTAATGTCACATGTGTGGAGGCATCATCGGTTATGCTTCCCCTCACTTATTTTTGTGTTCTTATTTGTGACTGTATATGAGTGCATTCTGAAGCCTACAACAGAGGGGCGCATGGTGGGGTTGTGTAACATTCAACTGAGTCATTCCTCCCTGAGGGCAGACATTTTCACCCTAGTTCATTACTGCAACAGGCAGGCTCACGTTCTCTCTCTCTCTCTCGTTTTGTGAGTGTGTGTGTGTGTGTGTGTGTGTGTGTGTGTGTGTGTGTGTGTGTGTGTGTGTGTCCAGGCCAGATATACACATCATGCTATGTCCTCAAAAATTCAGCTTCATGCTCAGCCCTCCACTGCAGACACACGTGTCAAAGGCAGAACATAAGGGTGATAAGAAGGAGGAGATTAAACGTTTAGCAGTGTTTGAGAAATCAAAGAACACACGTCACGAAGAAGAAATATTGTGTGTGTGTGTGTGTGTGTGTGTGTGTGTGTGTGTAGGGAGCCTCCCTCCCTCGCGGTTGTGTATGGGCTTGTTACAGCAACATTCCTCCACTCAGCTGCTTCTGAGCAGCACATTCCAGAAAGAGAGAGATAGAAAGAGTAAAGAGCGTGAGTAGAGAGAGGGAGAGAAAAGGAGGAGTAAAAACAAAGGTGCGGGGAGCAAGGGATGGGGTAGTCGAGGCAAAGAGGATAGACAGGGACCAGTGGCTACGAAAGAAAACCGGAATATTAATATAATGTACTGTAACGTATCCCTGTTGTGACCCCTCTTTCTCCACAGAGAGGTCAAAGGTCAGGGTCGGATACGGTACAGAGAAAACAGAAGCAGCGCTGAGAAAAGGAAGTGACAGAGAGAAGGGGATGGATCTCAGGAGGCCATAAGGTCTTTTCTTTAAATATTATTCCCCATATAACCATAACACACACACACACACACACACACAAACACACACACACACACACACACACACACACACACACACACACAAAGTAGAGTACTCTGTGTATGTTCATCTGTCCACTCTGCTTGACCTGTTTCCACTGAACTGAGGAAGAAAGAAACAAATCACGGACACAGATAATGATGAAACCACATGATTGCACTACTCTATAGACACTATATGAACACATACGACATGAAGACAGAGCTCATCTCACTGCAATTAGTCAGTTAGAGAGTGCATTGGCTTGAAGATCACAACACAAAAATATTAAATAACATAAGTGATTAAATAAAAACATTTTATCCATAAAGTACACATTAAATAACATGTTCAGGCAAATAATCAAAGACTGTATTGTCCGTGGCTCTGAATATGAATTACATTAATACAAAGGAGGTAAAAGGGTCAAATATGACATACATCAGCTTCTCATGCGTTTGTTCATGTGATAGTCAACTGAATATTTGTGTGTTTTGGACTGTTGACTCAAAGTGCACTTTATTTCATCTCAGAGACGGACAGAAAAGTGAAGAACAATTACCGGCTGGGCTGAAGGCTCTGCTATCAGACAGGAAAATCAACTGTGTCGCTCGTGTCTATTCCATGAAGAGAGGCCAGGAACACAGAAAGAAAACGTACGATCTTTACCGAGGATAACAAGCAAATACGTTTCAAGACGAGAGCAACAAAAAGCAGTTTGTGTGTGAAAGCTTGTTGGCTGAGTGACAGCGTCCCCTTCTCCTTCTCATTCTTCCTCAGACTGAATAGACGGGTTTGTTTGTTGCCACTGGTAGAACTAAAGGGAAACAATGTCACTCGATTCCCCTTCTGTGTGTGTTTATCGGAAGACGGTTAATCATGCATAAGTGTCTATTGAGTTTCCGTCTACCGGAAGCTGTATCCAGAATACCAATTCACCATTTGCTCTTTTCTCTTCTCTCAGTCTCCGTTTCTCTGTTTTTCTCGCCAGTTTGTCAGTTCCATTAAAATGAAATGACTTGGACGCTCCAAATTAGCATAATTTAATAATGTTGCAAAAACACCAAACATTTACATGTAGGAAACAACATATTTTAAGTATGTGATGAGGTGCATTGGTGCAGACGTGTCATACAAGTTTCTATTTCTGGCTGTATCTTAATCCAGATTATGTATCTGACCCACTAATCTGTTGGCTGTTAGCTGTTTCTTTACTCTGGGTTTCACATATATACCCATATTTATCCATCTGTCCGTCCATCCGTCCTTCAATGCATTAATCTATCTATCTATCTATCTATCTATCTATCTATCTATCTATCTATCTATCTATCTATCTCTGCATGTATGTTAGTGCTCGATTTTAAATCAATAACAGCGTTATGGCTGAATGACAGGATTATTCAACTGTATGAAGAAGCTGTACTCTCTAGTATTTCCTGGCAGAGTGCAAACAGTGCAAGGCGCATGTATATTTGCAGATAGTGGAGCAGGTCAGTGGCTTCAATGTGTTATTGTATACATGTGACTCCCACCACCATTAAAATGATTTGAAGGAATTAGACAAAGCGCCACCTGGACCTCTTACAAAACCGAAAGGCTTTCACATTAATGCATCAGTGATTTACAGTAATTGAAAAGGATTATTCTCACCGACTACTCAGCACCGAACACTTTACTGCTTCGTTATTTAGGAATTCTAATATTGCCATTTATGAAAGCAGCTGTTTGAGACAAGGGACAGTGTGCTTGGATGTATAGTAAGTTAGCCAGGATTACTTTTGGACCAGATGTTAACGAGAAAATTCATCCCCTTTTCCACAACAGATGAAATCCTAACACGGCAGGGTTTCAACAATCAGATATAA
The DNA here is from genome assembly GCF_023055335.1 of Clinocottus analis. Taxonomy (NCBI): domain Eukaryota; kingdom Metazoa; phylum Chordata; class Actinopteri; order Perciformes; family Cottidae; genus Clinocottus; species Clinocottus analis. Next base: position 25 of record NW_027176027.1, on the reverse strand, counting down.
CTCCAAAAGGTAAAAGAGCAGTTAC
>NW_027176026.1:0-17916 GCF_023055335.1 Clinocottus analis | reverse complement strand
GGGAAGAGAGAGAGAGAGAGAGAGACAGCAGCTCATTGGGAAAAATGCAGGGATGTTTTGCCCTGATGATGACAGGGCTGTGTGTATGTTATTAGCTGCAGATAGACTTTAGATATGGTTCATGTTCCAAAGATTGGAACGTTACAGTGCGATCAGATAAACAAGACTTACACTGCACCCTCGTTTATCTGAAGTAACCCGCCTACTGAACTGACATTACCAGCCTAAAAGCGGGCAGAAAAATGGAGAGATGAAATACGCAGGAAGTGAGATTTAAACTCTGCACATCTCTCAATGTGTATGCACGTGCTCTTTCTTTAAATATTCAAGACAAAGTTTACTTTGGAAATTGAAAACGATTTATTCCCCTTAATTAAATATACGCTGTTCTTGTAGATAAAATTGCGCCTACAAGTCAGTTTGAAAAAGTAACCAAAGCCTTTTTGGATTTTTAATAAACAGTTTTACACATGACATGTTTTCTGGTTTTAAGACAACAAAGTGCTGATGCCTGCAGAGCTTTAATTAATAAAGACCCACCTATTTTTAGGCCCTTTCCTGGAAAACTGCATACCCAAACTAAAAAGGGTGTATCTCTGCAACCACTTAGGCTATTTCAATAATTTTGGTTATATTAAAAAGGGTACACATGTGAGATGTTGTTCAGATGTACATGTAAATATAAGTCTTTATGTTACTTGTTAAGAGTAAATGAAGATGACAATGAAAAGGTTTCAAGTCTGCCTAGAAGAAAATCACTTTCAGGATGACTATTTCTTTGAAATTAAGCAGCTGTGAGGTCCAATCCTAACCCTAACCATAGCACAATATGTGAACATTCTCTCTGCAAAGGCTGACTTTAATAAAGTACATCAGAACAAAGTTACAGAGGGTTTAGTACAGAGAAAATTGAGACAAGGACTACAAAATTTGCATTGGGGCGCATTTGACTGTTTAATCGTTAATAGAGTTTCTTATAGAACTGAAGAAGGGGGCCCAATGATGATTACACAGGTCAACTTGACTGTCTACCTTCAGACACCACAGCACTAAGAGGTTGTGTCTATTTTTCCAATTAGGTAGGATTGTTTCCCTAATGATTGTTAAGGCGGTCAAAGGTGGCTCAGAGAGGATCAACCCCCTTGTCACCTCAATGTAAAACACACTTGATTCAAACTGGACCGAAACAAACTCACCAAGCTTATTAGTATTTTCCCCTGTTCCAACAATCAGCAACTCCGGTTTAGACATAATGAATCATAAGTTCACAGAGTTGAGATGTGGAAATACGCCGTCTCTACGCGCCCTTTCCCACCCGTTGTTTCGCTCTGCTGTGCCAGCTGCCCGCTGAGCAGAAGACCAGTAAATAAGCAAAATCAAATGACAAAATTCGCCCCAAAATTCATCTTCGTAGTACTGAAGAGGGTCTTCAGCAAGTCTTTGTTACAGTGAGGAGCAACTTCCCTGCAACGCACACACAACATGCTCGCTCTGCGTTGTCGGCATCGCCATCCAAGAAAAACTGCCGATGCTGACAATCATCTCAGCAGACTGATTCCATCTCTGTTTTAAACGGAGGGCCCTTTGAGCATCAGCACCACCAGTCGGCTTTGCTCACGGGCAGCTCAGACTCTCGTCGGCCTTACCCTCCCTGTTGCAGCCTTGAGCGGCCTCTTTCTTTGGCTGATTACGGCTGAATATCCAAGTCCCTGTAAAACGTACACTGTGAACGATCCTCATCCATCATATCCTCCCTACTAATTTTTTTGGGGACGCCAATTTCGCTGCTCGAAACAAAATCCAATGGTCAACGTTGAGAAGGCTTCTCAGTGCCGTTGCATACCACAGCTGCCGGAGCTGAGAGTAGCACTCTGGAGTTCTTCTCATGCCAAGTACAACAGATTTTGCAGCTGCGCCCCAGAGACGTGAGACATCAGTAACAACTGCAGGGCGGATGGAATTAGGGGCCGCAAGTTGTGTTTACGACCACGAAAAGCCAGCAGGCTCAGATAACCTGTTCTGTCAGTTCATCTCCTCCACTTTGTTCCAATATTATGGAAAGCGCTGCACCTACATACACAACAAACAGTGATGCACGAGCAATAAAAAAGAAGAAGAAAAAAAATGCAAAAACATGAATCAACAAAATTTTAGGATTGGCAAGACTTGACCAATCAGAGTTGACTATGTCAACTCATAGTAGGGAACACCGCTGTGTCTATATTTAAATATTTTACATTTATATCGTATTCTTCCCATTTCTGTTGGAAAAAAAGTCGCCCTTAAACTCACACACATCTCTTTCCATGCTCATTGGGTGGGCAGTGCTGTGTGTTCTTGGTTAGCGACGTCAGCTAGTTGGCTTAGTGCCCCTCTGCCAGGCTTAGCACGGGCACACAGACATGCACGCACACAGACACACACACACCACATGCGCCTTGCAATCTGCTGCACACACATACAACCCACATAGACAGGAGATCTAACACAGCGGGCTGAACGAGAACGCAGTGACACAACAGAGAGATTATATAAGACAGAGCGGCGGCCATGGGGGGCTGTAATGGGAGGTTGGGGGGTGGGGCAGGCAGTTAAGAGAGGATGAACCTATTAAAAAAACTGACTACAACAGATACAACACATATTGTACCAACTGCACACACAGTGCTGTTATTACCATGCTGCAGTCCACAATCATACTGCAGCTGTTACCATAGCCTCGTGTACAGCAGTAACCTGTTACTACTGCACAAGTCTAAATGACACACATGCAATACAATATCGCAGTGAAACCTATTTTTTTTTATATGGTCTATGGATTATACTTGAACATGCTTTTAAAGCCTTCACCGTCAATGTGAATACTAACGGCAGTAGTAGTCTGACCGTTATTAATGTATACACTGAAAGATGAATAGTACATTTACTCTTCCAGAGACAAGGCACAGTTGTTGTTGTAGTACACTGCAGTCCAGACTAGACTCATAGAGCATTGTCACAAGAGGGCTGACCACACAGACAGGACAATTGTCACGTCGGTGCTGTCTCGCTCGACACCCACAGGACAACCGTCCTGACTTTTCAGTCACTTAGTCATCTCCTCTTCTGCCTCTTCAAAGGAAACCCTGGCTGGACCAATTAATTGTGGAGCAGAATTGATTGTACAGTTAAAAGAGTACATTTCTTGCTGGACAAACCTTTCTGTGTGATGTTGAAATGGACTTTAGTAGTTGTGGGTCTTTGCTTCTTGTCACCTGTTGGTGATTTAGGTCCTGAGAGTCTTCTTTACACTGAATGACTCGGCTTTAAATGGGACATATGCTCATTTTTAGGTTCATATTTGTATTTTGGGTTTCTACTAGAACGTGTTTGCATGTTTTAATTGCATTTTCATGCTGTCTTGTCTCAATATACCTGTATTCAGATTTTCTCAATTTTAACGCCTGTCACTTTAAAACGGTCTCCCGAAAAAGCCCAGGCTCTTATGAGTGACTTGCGAGCAAAATAGAGTGCATCTTTGCAAAGGTAGTTCTCAATCCGTGGGTTGACATACTCAGATGGGGGGAGCTATGGTCTTATGATGTGACATAGGCAAGAGGAGCCAAATCTGAAAAGCTTGTTAAATCATTCTGATCTATTCAGGCCACAAACACCTTAGTGTGTTAGTAGGATCACCAAATTATCCTGGCAAATGAATGTCTTCCTAAAACGTTTTGGGCTGTCCAAATGCGGGGACTGTTCTCTATCTGACCTCCCGGCAGGGAAGAGAGCGAGGAGGAAACAGAACCTGCAGGGACCAATAAACTATCACAATTTGATGTTGTTATCAGCAATTATACTGCCGCTCTCTGGTGGCCTGTACAATGAGCATTAGTGCATAACGTAGTGACTAAGCCGCTTTTACTTTGAGTATGACTCGCAAAGTTTTGCTTTCATTGTAAACTTGGAAAGGTTATTTCTTAGTGGTGGAACAGACCACTGTTGATCCTTGTGGTTCGCACACACGTGATCCCTGGATTAATTACACAGTTTAACTTTAACATCACAGCGTGGGAAAACATTTTACTTACAAGGTACTGATCAGGACATCGACATTTATGCTTTTCTAGTCTCCGATCTCTGATAATGTTACGCTGTGAACAACCGTTCCGTGATTGAACTGATGAGAGCAAAACGAAGGTTCTTTTCTTTTACATTATGACGCGTTCAAACGTTACATGATTTTTACATTTTTTTAAATATTTATATAATATAATGTATAACACATTTTTCTCTCAAAGTTATATTTGCTCCCTTTTTGTTTCCTTTGTGCTGATCTGATCTGTGATCTGATCCGGGGCTCTGATCCCCCGTGATACGATCCGTTCTGTGAGTTTTCCGCACCACAATTATTTATACATCCTGTGTTTCTATCTTTCAAAAAGTGGAATGTACTCAAAGTATAAAAAGAAAAAGCGCTCATTCAGCAGGGTGACCCTTGTGACTGTTATATTCTGTCTTTAATTACTTGTTTAACAAGAATTTTATTGGTGGAGGTGAAGTTTATACATTTTAATTACTCCTTATAGTTAACATTTTTTCACAATTGAATTGGAATACTTTTCACATTAATTACAACATCATTTAGTTTTAGACCTGAGCTTAATAAAGTAGGAAACGGCTGAACATTACAGTTAATAAATTCGTAAATACTCCTTATCAGATAGTGACTACAGCTGTCAAATAAATGCTGTGGAATGAAAAGGGAATATTTCCCTACGAATATGTAATGAAACGCTGTCAATGAAACTTGTCATAAGTGAACTGAACACCTTTCCATTCAGTCCACTGACTCACAAAAATCCTCAGTGGCAGCATCAAGGCTTCTTAACATTTACTGTCGCCAACCCAAACCTACTCGTTTTCCCTCCGGCTCTACAGAGCGGCGTTCCCATCATTCCTTTATTGCATTCCTTTCCGTAATGTCGTGCTGGTTATATACAGTCAGCCGCTTCATTTTAGTCCAGAGTGGAGAGCACTTGCCGGAAAAAGCTGCTGAAGAGAGCTATTTAGTTACTTGCAAGGTTGTATTCAAATAGTAGGGCCATGGTTGTTCCACTCAGCTGTTGGTGTAGTGGGAAAAAAGTGAGATACTAAATGAAAAGAGGATGCTAGAGAGGAGAGAGTGGAAAAAGAGAGTGATGGCAGAGAGGCTCATGGGGGGGAATTAATAAGGAGAGACAGACAGGAATTAACTTAAAAAGATGGGGAGGGCTGAGGTGAGGTGTAATGATGGAGAGGTGACGAGAGAGGCTGATGAGAGATGGAGGGAGAACAAAGAGATATGTCACATATCTTTCATGTTGAGAGGGCTGGAGGAGAGTCAGACACAGAAACACAAAGAGCTTGCTGAAGTATGTTTGTGTGTGCTGGAAATGTGTTTGCGTGTGTTGTCAGTGCATTAAGTATTTTTGCATTTTTGACGCGGGAAAGAGATTTCAAAAAGCAAAATACATTGTGTGTGCATGAAAATCATTTTTCACATGAGTCTGTACACGAGAGAAATAGGAAGAAAAGAGAGTAAAATACACAGCGGAGATGAGCTCCACAGCACGAGAGAAACAAGAAAATATAGATATAGCACTCAACAAGGACGAGAGAGAGAGAGAGAGAGAGAGAGAGAGAGAGAGAGAGAGAAAGAAACATGTGAAGACAGAAATGAACATGATACAGTAGATTAATCAAAACAAAGGGAGGTAAAAGAGAGAGAGAGTATAATGGGGAGAGGAGAGGAAAAGAAGGGAAAAAGACAGAATGACACCGCAAGGGATGGATGGATGGATGCATGATGGATGGCTGGATGATGGATGGCTTGAGATAAGTCGGAGATAGAACACTTCCTGCTACACTTCCGTCTGTATTTAGACTATATGCCTGCGACCCGTATAAAGACCACATTCACAAAAGGTCTTCTCTGTAAATCGTGAGAAGAGCAAAGTTCTGGGTGAATCAACGCTCCTGACTGTTTTTAAGGCTGTTTCCCTCCTCACCTTATATTCTCTTGAAATGGTTTATTTAATCCATTTCAGTTCAATTCAATGTGGCTTTATTGGCATTCAAGTTTCAGAAAAACCAACCGGAGTTAACATTAATTCTTCACATGAGTAAAACTATAAAAATAACAAAACTATAAAATAACAAAATTGGAAAACTTCACTGCTTGGAACTTGTTATAATCTCTTTTTTTTTTTTTTAACTTAAAGAGTCAAAGAAATGTGTCAAGATTCAAGTAGTTTACCCAAATAACACTCAAATACCAAGAATGCAACAAACTCTCAAAATGTTCTATATAATTAGGAGACCCTGGCACTGAAGCAGCAGATTATGTCATAACATGTCAAAGCCTCGGGGAGAACCAGCAAAACAACACACGCAACTGTACTGAACTCCGTCAGAATCTGTCCCCTCTTTTTGTCTTTTAGGTTCTCACTGCTGTTACGAATTAATGTTTTTAGTCTGGCACTGATTTGTTAATCTTTTGTTATTGTCGCACAATGTATCGTAACGTCATGTGTATTTTGTGTGCTGTGTTGAATGGTGCGATGATGTGGTCACCATTTGTTTTCTTTACTTTTTACTCAGAATTATTACACATATAGTATATAAACCTTGTACTGGGGGCTCTGGCAAGGCTTTATTCCATTATGCTCACGCCAATAAAGCCAATTTGAATTTAGATAGGCATGTACGCGGATAGAGAGAGACAAAGATAGCAAGTGGGTAAAATGAGACAGGAAATAAAGAGATGGACTGAAATGGAGAGAAAAAGAACATCTGACAGCTAGAGAAAGAATGAGGGGAATAACTAGAGAGAGAATGAGGGGAATAACTAGAGAGAGAAGGAGGGGAATAACTAGAGAGAGAAGGAGGGGTGATAGAAAAGACGGCCTGACAGCCTCTGAGAGATAGAGATACGAGGCTGAGGGACGGACTGAATGAGGCGGGGAATAAATGAAGAGGAAGAAGAGTGCGATAGAGTGAAAATTGAGCAAGAGAATTCGGAGAGGAAGAGATAGAGAGAGCGAGAGTTGTGTTTGGCTCTCATCAGTCAGAGCGTTGCTCATCCGGCGGCAGAGGCTGCCTTTGTCACCATGACGGATCCTCGCTGTCTGCACGCCGCTCGCCACCAACACCATTACAGCACATTACTGATGTACACACACACGGAAACGCACACAGAGCAGAGAGAACAACACATTTAACAAGCACACACGTACGTGCAAAGGTGGTAGCACACAAGGTATTTAGCAAACACACACACACACACACACACACACACACACACAGACAGATAGACAGGTCGGTTGGTGTCAATTATACACACAAAACACACACTCACACTCACATAGGAGCTTGATATACTTAGACATAGATGTGTTATCCTGTATGTCAAACTGTATGATTCTGGTTGTGTTATCTAAATAATATTGAAACTGTTCAGTCTGCCAATTATGTTTATGTAATTGGTTTATGTCTATTTTTTACATTTTCATTTAAAATTTCACAAAGTAGTAAACAAATGCCCATCGCTATTTTTTTTAAAGCCCACATTGACTTATTCCAGCAAATATTTACATTTGAGAAGCTGCAACAACTGCCTCAATATTTGTTTCAGCGGTTGTAAAATGACCCTTTAATAATTACCGATTAATACAACTGTTGTTTATTACTTAAAGACTCGTTGATTATTAGACTAGTCTTGATAGAAAACTCTCATCCCAGCCATTTACACCGGGTCCGTCCTTCTCTATTCTCCCAGCGTTGGCCTTTTCTCCATAAGCGTATTAGGTAGGTGGAGCTAGCGGAGTTGTCAGCAAACCTGGTGTGTCCTGAGTCGAGGGAAGAGACGTTGCTGCTGTCTGGTGTCACTAGACAGCAGGAAGAGGCGGAATCAATTGATCTTTTAATTTTTTTGTCTGAATGCCATTCTGACCGAGTTATTGGTTACAGTACTGAAAACGGATCCTGTTCTTTCGCAGTATGTTCTTTCAGGAATGTGGCCAATCTGTGCAGACCGATTTTACACCTGGGTGAAGCTGCTCACATTATGAGCCAGACCACCTCCCAATGTGGAGGGGCTCGTGCTAATATAGTCATAGACTCATACTGTCGACGCACACACACACACACACACACACACAGATACTGTGCAGACACACATTTAGACACAGTGCACTGACACAGTCTGATACATGCATACTGGAGGTATTTATAGGCAACATTCAGCACACACAAAGTCATGCTCATTTGGCTGCCTTGCAAAGACAAAAACCTGCAGAGACAGTGATCACACGTAACTCACAAAGAGACGTAAATATCTCATTATCTATCCATAGATGTCAGACACACACAAACTTGTTTTCACTACATGCACACACACACACACACACACACACACACACACACACACACTCACTTTCTCGCCCTCCCATCTTTTCATTCTCTTTTCTTGCTTTCATTAAAACCACACTGAGGAACAGCAGTATATGCGGCTACACTGAGCAACAGATGTGCAATGGGAGATATTGTGTAAGGCTGTGTAAGTGTACACTGTGTATAAAATGCTAACGATGCTCTGTCATCTGTGTCTCCACAGTACTACGAGATGTCCTACGGTCTCAACATTGAGATGCACAAACAGGTGAGCTTGACTGTTTTTCACTCTCCGCTCACTGCCGGTGTACTTGGCTGGAAGTTGCTGTTTTTGAGTAGGCGGGAGGAGGTGAATGTGTTATTTTACACACACAAACATAGTTACCAGTGTGTCATTTTGTGTGGGTGGGTTTTTACTGTATTTTCTAGATAATTTCCTCATTTATATTTTGTATTTACACTAAGTGACCTGTATATATGTCAATAAAGTGAACGTACTATTATCACACCTTTCAATACAAAGGATAGCTTAAAAAAATTAGCATTTAGCATTTGGTCAACAAAGCATGAATAACAACTTATAGTTATAACAACTTCAATGAATAATATATGAATTGTAATCCTTGAATTTCATAGTTTTTAGATTAAGTTCTAATATAGGCCATCTATACCTACAAATATGTTAAATACACGTCTAATATATATATATATATATATATATATATATATATATATATATATATATATATATATATAATACATTACACTTGTGTTGTTGTTTCACTAAAAAAACTATCAAATCCAAATATAAACATAAATTAACAATTATTAAGTGTAAAATAAATCATAGTGACACTATTACCAATAATAACAAAACACACTGCTACTAGGACTTTGTACTGTAAATCAGGACCAGAAATGTTTTATTTGGTAGACTACTAATGAATCAGTGAGAGCAACAAGTGTCTTCAACACTGAGCTATGGATGGCTGGTTTTATTGGTTTTAGTAAGGGGTCACTGCACACCGCTACCTCTTCCTGCCTCCGTATGGAATATAAAGCCAAGAACTGCTGCATGAAACCAGCAGAGTGTGTTTCCCGCACAATTATGATATCCCTACTGACTCCATGTTTATTTGTGTGGATCGGCTATTATCGAGCAAAACGAGTGATGGCTGCTGATGTGAGAATTAGGAAAAAAATCATGCCATTAAGATGGCTGGTACAGGCGGTAACCATAGCAATGGCGACTGTATGTTTTACAGACCTGATGGCGACCGACTCTGGATTAACTGACAGTAGATGGTGACAAGGCTTAGCTATTATCGGCAGCCTGGGATACATAGGACTGCTGCGTGAAATCACTCGCTGGTTCTTCTAAACAATGCAAGAAGCTGAAAGGCTTGTCCGTCCCCACTTGCTGCTAATTTGCTTTCTGGGTCGTACTGCAGGAAAGGGGGACGGTCAAATTGCAGACAGGCAGATACATGTCCAGACAGAAGGACAAAAAAAGAGAGCAGACTTCAGATCTGCTCTGCTGTGTCTACAGACCTCATAGACAGACGTCATAGTGGTGGACTCGGGCATTAAGTGTCATGGAAGACTAGAGGGGATGGATTTTTCCCACCATGCCCGGCATAATGCATTTAGAAAGCAGCTTATTGTTGGAAACATTTTCTAAAAAAACGCCCCAAAATGAAAGGCACTGCATTCTGCACTTCAACTTCTAATCATTGTGTCATTTTACGATCAAGGTAATTATAGCACAAAGACATAAAGCAGTTGATTTCTGTCCAAATACGCGCAGTGCAGTGTGCTGGCTGTAGTTACGTTCAGTGGTTTTAGTTGGGGATGATTTAAGATGAGTTTAAAAGCCAATCAGGGCGTATTTTGATTAATCTCTGTCATTAATCCTAATCTATATCCTGTGTTTATTGTAACATGTTGTGTTCAGGTGAAGCTGCATTCAGGAAAACACCAACACATACAGTATAAAGCAGACAGCAGATTCCCAATAACACCATGCCTTTCTTATGTTGTAGTAAAATGTTACAGGTTTGCCTTTCTTGTCTCTAAAGTTGCATTTGGTCAAAAGCTGGTTTTCTGCCTCAATATTTAATTTGTGATAGCGGTGAGAGAGATCCGGTCCAAAAACGTTCGCTGTAAACAAACTAAGCACATTGAAACTACTAAAAACCCGATAAGACACTTTGGTTCACCTTGTTAGACTTTCATCGGTTACTGTATAAATCTGCCCAGATCCCAATTTCATGTCGGCTTTAAGCTGATAGGAGAAGATGGGTTGTTGCCGCCATGCAAGTATTAGCAAATGATTATGGTTGTTATGTTTGAGGCAGCATCTGTAGATGTAGGTGAGAGCGTTCAATGTGTATCAGAGAACATCTGCTGGTCTGCTACACTTTGCATGATTGAAGATGAATACTAACCATTATATCTGAAACAGATTATGTAACATAGCTCTGAGGTAATATTTCATTTAAAGAAAGAACAAGATATGCATATCTCTGTGTCAGAAACATGTCAGCATAACCCTTTATAGTTCCAGATTGCCTTTGTGTTCTGCTTCAAGCTGAACTTAACATGTTGTGTTTGAAACTGGAATTGTTTGAAGGTTTCCCCTCTGCTCCTCATGATTTATTCTGCATTCTTCTAAAATCCAAGTTCAGTCCTGGTCTCATGGAGCAAAGACGTGAACCGCATTTGAAAGCAGGAAACCTCAGCGGGACTTTATGTTGTAATAGTTGCTCTGGTGAAAAAGAAGGCTAAAAAGACACATGTGCACAATAAAAGTGACTGATTGATGTGGTAGACTGATTCCTAAACCCCACAGCAGACACAACTATTGACAGAGCAATAATCATAAAGAGGGAAAGAGAGACAGGCAGACAAAATGAGAGAGAGAGGAATAAGGAGACCAAATATTTAAAAAAAATAGTCATTTTATTTAGTTCAACTACAGTGCAGATGCACTCAGGATTATTATATTTATTTAACTGTATTTCAAGTAAGAGTGAATTTGTAGTGCTGCTGTATTTCGTAAAAAATGGGATGTCAGTCGACAATTACCATAAAACAGCACACAAGGGAAATTTAGTATATAGATCATAATACTTAAAACAACTGACACACTAATTCTGCAAATGCAATTTTATTCTCTGAAAACTATAATTGGGACTTTCAGATAGTAAAAGAATTACCATTTTGATCACAATGACCAAAATTCTAATATGCTACGAAAGTCGTGTCTTTTTAAAACATTTTTTTTTACATTCGTTGACCTTAACCATCAAATCAAAATGCAGAGCAAGTTGTACTTTAGTTAAGAGAAGAGAAATTATTATCCAAGAGTGTACACAGGGAAGGAGGGTGGGAGGGAGAGAGAGGAGAGGAGAGGAGAGGAGAGATAGAGAGAGAGCGAGAGAAGAGAGAGAAAAATGAGAGACAGACAGAGGAGAGAGGGAGAGAGGAGAGAGAGAGAGAGAGAGAGAGAGAGAGAGAGAGAGAGAGAGAGAGAGAGAGAGAGAGAGAGAGAGAGAAAGAGAGAGGGATGGCAATAAAGCCAGGCAGATCTGGAGTCTGTTCCAAAAAGAAGAAACGGACTGGGGTGCTGGCTGCACCTCTGAGAGATGGAGAGAGGAGGAGGAGGAGGAGGTGGAAGAGGGGATAGGTGGGGAAGAGGGTAGAGGAAGGCCAAGAAGGGGAGAGTGAGGAAAATGCGAGATGGAGGAGAGCGGGGGGAAGAAAGGCAATGCGGTTTGGATGACAGAAGGAGACCAAAGAGCTAGTCAGGCAAATGAGGGTACAAAAAAGAGAGATATAAATGAAGAGGGAGAGACCTAGTGTCAGGAACCAGAGAAAGGGCTGGGAGAGGAGTGATAAGGGGGCATATGAGAGAGAGGAAAGATAGGAAAAAAAGTTTAAGGAAGTCATTCAGAGAGAAAAATGAGAGAGCTGGTAAAAAAAAGGTTTAACAGGAGGAGAGGGAGAAGGAAATATGCGGCCGATAGCGAAAGAGAACTTACAGTATCACAGATCGAGACGGAAGCAAAAATTTACAGAAACAATGGAAAGAAGCAGGTTGAAAGAGAGCGTGATAAAATATAAAATGAAGGAACTCAAAAAAAAGACACTGATTGAAAAAATAGATAGCATGAGGAGTTTCAGAGAAAAAGGAAGAGGGTGAGGATAAAGCATGAAAGGAGAGGTTGTTATAAAGGGAGAGAGGTTGGACAAGTGAGTGGGGTGGTTTGGAAAAGTGTACGATAATTAAAGAAAATTAGGACTTTGAAGATACTGAGAGACTATATTTTTACTGAGAAAAAAGAGAGCGCGGTAGACAAAAAAGAGTTGAGAGGGTAAGGGTGAATGTGAGAGATGGCGGGGAGAGCTAATGTTGGAAAAAGTATGAGAGTGTGAGGAAAAGAGGAGATGGAGATTAATTGAACGGATGAAAGAGGAGAGGGTAAACAGGAAGGATGAAGCCTTAGAAGAGACGGATAAAGACCTCAGAGAACAGACGAGGGGCGAAAAAAAAAAGAGAAAAGGAGGAGATGGAGATGAAAATTAGGGCCAAGAAAAGGAAAGCAACGGAGAGAGAGAAGGAAAGAAAGCGGGAGGGCAGTCGGAGAAAGAAGAAGATAGAGAGAGACATCAACGGAGGGAGGGGAGCTTTGAGCCGCAGTGAGAAATAATGAATCATGAATAGATTTAACAGTATCTGCTCTTATTTCCTCTCCTCCTCCTGCTCCCCCCTCCAGCTTCCTCCTAACATCCTGTCGAGATCAGTGCTATTGCCTCTCTCCTCTCTGTCTCTCTCTCTATTGCACGCTCTGTCATTATCAGTGGCAGGGCCATCTCGTGTCCCGGCATTAATTGAGCTGTAACAGTCATCCCGTTCCTTCCTCGCCTTCCTTTTAGCCTCTCTTTTTTTCCATCTCGCTCTCCCTCTCTCTCCCTCTCTCTTTTAGATATCACACTCGCTCTCTATCTTCAACCCCGCCCTCAGCTTTCTTTCGCTATGTTGATCTCCCCTCGTTTCCCTTTGCATGTCTCCCCCCCTTCTTCTCTTCCTCTCTCTGCTTTCCTCTTTCTCAGATGATTGTATCTGAAAGATAGCATCTCCACCCTTCCTTCTCTTAAGCTGTATACGATACATCGACACACATACATATGCACACACACCATCACGTTATCTCACTTGGTCCACTTCCATGATCATACTTTATGTATATATATATATATATATATATATATATATATATATATATATATATATATAAACACACACACATCCATACACTAGCTGTATACCCTGGAGGAGCTCGGGAGGCTATACGTTACACTGCTCTGTGTGGTTGTTCTATATTCATTGATATAGCACTTCTAGTGCCTGGATAGTTATTGCCTGTATCTCGTGCTATGTGCAGACGCGTCACATGTATATTCAGTGACTTTGTAATTCAGTCATGTGCTGTGGGCTTACAGCCGATGGCCAAAGACAGCTTATAGATATGATGATGTGCTGTACGTGTTGTCATAAGTTGTGTGGCGAATGGATTGAAGCAGCTCTTGTATTTGTCTGCGGCTGATTCTAGCAGCAGGATGACAGGATGATGGCAGGAGAGCGGAGAAGAATAGAGGCCTTGTGAGACTTGTGTCCAGCAGAAGGTGGAGGCAGCCCAAGAACTTGTGACCAGAGTGCAGCCCGGAAAAATATGAAAGGCAGGAAGTGAATGAGATACAGTATGCCATTCCTTCCACGATCAGCTAACTTCAAAGAGCCAAAGGGATGCAGAAATGCAAAGCACAGAGCCCACAACTTCTCAGTTGAAGCAAGATGATACCGCAGCAGCTTTACTTTCTTAGGTAAAAAAGTATAGAAAAAAAAGTAAAGTACAAAGTACTGTTGCACTTTGTTTGGTGCGCTTTTACGTAGAAGTCTTCAAAGGCCCAAAATTATTGGACGTGCATAAAAGTAATGTGGAGAAAAAAGAAAGCTTAGAGAAAAAGGCTAGTCAGACCCAATCAGAACAGGTGATGGTTGTACCTGATTCAAATTGTGTTTCACTCAAAAACATCCCAAAAAAAACATATTTTTCATCGTACGATGATTGTACTGCACCATGATCTACTCTGATCCTCTCATTTGCTTGACATATTGACTCTGAGATCTTGCAGAATGTGAACTGCAGCCCAGATCTGATGAGACTGGACATAGTTTGGTTCTGCCAGAGTCAAGTCTGGGTTTTTAGTTCCAATATGCTGAAGTGCACTGGACTCGACACTAAGGCTTTCCAGGTGCAAGTAAACTCTACGTGCAGTAGAATGTCTCATGTAGTTGTAGTATTTGGTATCCCTGGATTCATCTGCGGCAGATATTCAGTAAAAATATGCATTCAGGAAAACAGCGGAAATGCTTTTCATTCGCCAGCAACAACAAATCTGTGTTGAAATGGGCTGGAGGAAAGCTAGTTAACGTTAGCTGTTTGTTAGCAGCTAGTGGGTAGCACAGGCTTGCTTGCTTGGCTAAACAACGGTGGTAACGGCAAACATTAACCGCGGTTGCATTGAGTTACATTATGATGCATTTAAGCTCTCGTCAGGAGAAATTACTTGATGATTTTAAAATTCTCATGATGTGTTTTAAATACAGTTGTTTTAATAACATGCATTCACAGCAATATTAGAGATATTAGAGTGGGCGTTATGACCTGCTTTTAATACATAATGAAAACTACTAATGCCAACATCTTTTTATCAAAGGCAAATATTGAAAAATCTAAATCATTTATTTTCCTGTAAAAACAAAAGAGGCTGTTTCCATTATGGATAAGTAAGTAAAGCATCCCAGCTACTCGCCTGAAAGTAGAGCTACTTAAGAACTACATACTAAATAACAACATCATTATGGAAATGAATATCTCCATAATGGCAGTTGAACACAACTGGTCAATGCTGTTCATGAGGAGAATTTTGACTGTGCGTTATTTTGACTGCAGGAAAAGAGAAATGTCTGTCTGTAGTTTTCCTACAGTTTGTCTGAACAGGTGTGTTGCACACTGTATTTACTTTGGCACTGTAATTGGTAACATCGCTCTGCTATCTGGAAGTGAAATGTGGGTTTTGACATGTTCACATATACTGTACATCACAGTATCAGAGGGAATGGGTGATTTTAGCGGAAGGGTCCATTATTTCTTTACTGGGAGAGAGTTACCCAGTAGACTTCTGGGGCCAGTCGGCAAACTACGGGAGCGGCATTTCAATAACAGCTTAGGTAAGTGTTTCTAAATGACTGGGTTGGGATCTGACAGAGCATCACAAAAAAATGTAAGATCACTATAAGGATTCATCTTTACACTGATACTGTGGGGCAACATACGCTCTTTTCTTCACATGGCTTTCGCTAATGTTGCATCATTAACAGTCACTACACAATCATATTACTGGAAACTGGAAAAAAAAAACATCCTGTTTCTAACTCCATGGCTTGGTGTTGTTAATTCATTATGATTAGCGCTTTTAAGTGCGTAAAAACGTCTCCCTGATTTATTTAGAAATCGATATCCCACGGTACAAAGTAGCAGACCGTCAGAGTGAAGCCTGGGTGGTTGCTGATTTGAAATACTGTGGACTCAAAGGTGGAAATCCTTCACACAAATTGGGCTTTTTACATGAGGTTACACCTTGAGCTGTGACACCAATAAATGTTAGCGCAGGAGAAGTTCTCAATGTTAGGAGGCAGCTGGGATTTTGGAATTTGGTTGCCTTTTACGGCTCTGTTACAGCATTATAGGCAACAAGGCTATGGGCAGCGAGGGTGCATAATCAGAGATTAGACCGTAAGAACCTGGAGGGGCCTAGTTGAAAGCTGGTGAGAGATGCTAACCCTTCTAGGTGGTGAAAACAGTGAATTGTCCTTTCAAAGCAAATACATTTAAAAAACAGTCGCAGTGTTGAGAGCCTCCCTTTACTGAAAGGTGACAGTCTGTCCTTGAGCTTATCGTTAACCTCTTTTAAGCCTTTTAGCATAATAACGGTGTAAGTTAACAACCTAAAACTTAGCGACTAGGAAGTAAGCCAAATACCAGCATAGTACATAAATAATATACATTTAGTAAAGTACTTGGTGGCCAGGCTTCTTACTTAAACCAGCAGCTTTACAGTCACCTTAAAACACTTCAGGTCCTGACCTCCACTTATATTATACGTATCAGGATATCATTTAAGTTGTGTTCACATTCCAGCTATAGCTTACTCTTTCTTTTTACCAACTGCCATACAAATGCTAGGTTCACACACTCGAGACAGGATATCATAAGAACCAGTGTTAGCATATATATAGGCTTTACAGACTGTATCAGAATGCTAGATAGAAAGACAACGGGGTTCACGGACCAGGCAGGATATTATGGAGGCTGTGTTTGATAGTCAGGATGCTCGGCAGCCAGACTGTTTCCCCCATGGACTCCTGAGGACAGATGAAGCAGCTGGTTGTCCTTCCTTCCTGCTCCCTCCTTTCATTTCACCACCACACATAGGCGGAGGGTGTGGGAGTGTGTGCGCTTTTGTGTGACAGACAGGAGTGAGTAGCCCAGTCTTTGCTTTGCACTCTCTTTTATGGGATAGTTTGTGTTATTTAGCAAACAATTCTGGCATTACTGGCATTTTTAGTGGCCATACAATGAAATAAGCTGTGTGTGTATTTAGTTCTTTGATGTTTGATGAGGATCCAACTCTTATAAAAACAACAACAACTGTTAATGAAGCTGAAAGAAAGGGAAGAAATTCTAGAAAAGATACAAACAAAGTGAAAATATAAACTAAGTAAATGAATAAAACAGAAACGGGTACTGAGGACGATCAAGCAGCAGATGAAGATCACATGAGAGAATGTTTTTCTATTTGTGTTGTATTAAAAAAAAAAAAAGGAGCTTGTATGCATGTGCTTATCTTCCCGTCTAATTAGCCTGTGCTGTCGAGCCTTTTTTTAATGCATGTATGTGTGTGTGTGTGTGTGTGTGACTGAGTGAGTGTGAGAGGGAGAGCGGGCGTGCATGTGTTAGTATATTTGGCTGAAGTTGTGACCTGAATCCTCAATTCATTGGGGAGGGAGGAGAGAGTGTACTAGAAGTGAGGGGAAAAAAGTGCAAGCGAGAGATGCCTTCATTTTCAACTCACCGCTTTGGTTCGTAATAGGATTGGGCCTCTCTCTCTTTTTCCTTTTTCTTTCTCAATCTCACTCTTTCCATCCCCTCTGCCTCGTGTTGTTTTCTCTCTGCTACTCCCATCACCCAGTCAGTCAATAATCCCACAGTTGTGGTTTGAGTTTTTTTTATTAACCACATATGTGGGTCAGCCACTGCTTTGGAGAGGTCAAGTGACTTTGTCACTTGTGTGCATGTGTGTGTTTACATTCTCTAATGATTGGTGTATGCAGTCCTTCTGCACATGTTGGAGCATCTGCACTGTGTGTGTGTGTGT
>NW_027176025.1:0-17987 GCF_023055335.1 Clinocottus analis | reverse complement strand
ATGATGCAACAAGGAGACGAGACCACACACACACGTGCACACGTACGCGCACATCCATGCAGCGCAGCCCCGGGCCATCTGGTGCCGGTCAAAGGGACAGAGGCACTGAAGGAATTCAGTGTGTTGAATTTCACGAATAACAGAGCATCTTATTTGGATTCTGCCATTGTATGTGTGTATTCAGACGGGGCCAAGTGGAGCGATGAAGTTTGCCATTGTCGCCCAGTGTGGGTGTTTTCAGAGTCTCTGGCATGATCTGTGAGTTAGTGTTCTCTGTGTTACTGCCCAGTGTGCCCACTGTCTTTCCCACAATGCTCCATTCAGTCCTGGGCCTCTCTCTCTCTCTCTCTCTCTCTCTCTCTCTCTCTCTCTCTCTCTCTCTCTCTCTCTCCAACTCTGGTCACACACTCTCACACTAAGCTGCCACCCATTTTGTCCTCTGGCTAATCATCATCATCATCATCTTCATCATCATCATCATCATCATCGGACTACAAACCACATTTTCAGTTGTGGCATAAAATAGCTGTGATGTCATCTTTGTTATCTTTTTCCATCCGGTTTTCATCCTTCACTTCCTCTCTTCCCCTCTCTCTCGCTCTCTTTCTTTCTTTCTGTCTCACTCTCTTCCTCTCTCTCTCTCATTCGTTCTGTCCCTCCGTCTCTCTCTCCTCTCTCTCTCTCTCTCTCTCTCTCTCTCTCTCTCTCTCTCTCTCTCTCTCTCTCTTCCTCTCTCTCTCTTTCTTTCTGTCTCTCTGAGCTCCCAAACACAAAAGACAGAGAGGCCACGACAGGACCCCAGTGTATGCCGGTTGTCAAGGAGACAAGGAGACAGTGTTGGGTCTTTAAACGGCCTCAGAGGGGTGTGCGGAGTTAGGGGGAGTTGGCCTTATTTACATGGGAAGAGGACAAGGGAGAGAAGGGTTTGAAATACAACTTTTGAGCAGCTTATAGGACTCCTGTTATTCAGCTAAAATCATTCCGCCGCTCAGCCATCAAATATTTACCGAGCCGAGGGGAATCTGGAGCGCTTCATTATGTGGAGGATGTTGTGCATACATAGTAATGTAAATCAACCTGTCTTTTCCCCTCACTTTCTCTCTTTATCCTTCCCGCTCACACACACACACACACACACACACACACACACACACACACACACACACACACACACACACACACACACACACACACACACACACACACACACACACACAACCCCACTTCTTTGATTGTAAGCGCTGGAAGCTCTGGGCCCCAGTATTGGCAATGGCGGAGAAGCTGACTGCAGAATACATTACCAGATGCTTGAAGAGTGTTTCATACTAGAAGAAGAAGAAAAAAAACAGCACGAAACTTGACTGAAAACAGGAAAAACACAGAGACGAGTACACACCCAACCAAACACACATCATGCACCCCCACCCATTTATATCCACACAGTCTCTCTTGTACTTTTTCTCTCTCTCGCTATCTCCACTCTGCTTCTTCCTGTCCAGAGGATTGTCAGCAGCGGTCACATTATGTCCTTTCTCTCTCTCTGTGATCAGGGGGTGTTGGGGTGGCGGCCACAGAGCCGGCTCAACTCCAAGCCTGAAGTTCAATATCACCCCTCAACTCCACAATGAAGGCAGGAAGGGCAGGGAGAGGACGAATGAACCACCCACTGCTGCATTCACCACAGAAAGCCCCCGTGTGATTTTCTCCCTTTTCTTTTTTCCCCTTCTCTTTGGCGTGTGAAACCTTAAATGTGCAGTTTAAAGGGAACTTCAAGTGTCAAAGGCTCCAATTACCCACAGATTTACTCACCCGCTTTATATAACGTTTTAACACGCTTAAAAGAAGAAAAAAAGGAGCCTGATTAACGCAAACGCAGCTAGCATGACACATGTAGGTTATTATCGGTGGGGTTTCGGCCTTCAGGGAGAGACTGTGTAATATTTACTCTGCAGATGTTTGAGGGCGAGCTTGCACAATCAATTTCCCTTTAATTCCCCAGCCATCTAGTCCTCCAAACCTGAATCCCCCCCTTTTTTCTTTTCTGTTATACATGTGCATGCCTCAGAGAAACCATGGTGAGCTGGGTGTGTTTTGTTCTCTCTTATTACACACATCGCTGTGTGTAATGTCTACTTAAATAGCGGGAGTATAGAGAACAAGAGACAGAGTGCAGGAAAGGAGAAGTGGGAAAAAAAAACATGTTTTGGCCCTTTCCTTGGGTTTCTTTTCCCCCCCTCGGTATCCAAGGCGTGTTTGGTGATTAGTATGCAGAAAGGAAGCTGATTTGCATAATTAAGTGCTACAGAGAAAAAGCAACAAAGTTGGTTAGTTATACAACTATGAGTTTAATAGTGTACAAAGAGTTATTCCTGCTCACTTTAAAAGTTAAACGTTCATAGTTCAACACATATCTTTCTTTTCAAATTTTCTTTTAGACACACATGTAATTTGTTTTTGTTTTTTTTAAAAGGAATCCAAAGCAGAGACAGATACCATTAAAGTGGTTAATAATCACAGAAGTGGTACAGTTAGTAACCTTGGCACTGGAGAGTATATTAATGTTGTACTACACTGTTAATTGTCACACTCATAGTATACAAAAGGCACAGAGGGCAAGCAATGTTGATCTCAAAGGCTCAAGTTAATACAGAGGACATCAGAGACTTCAGTATATCAGGACATTGGTTACTAATGACACGTGAAGGAAAGTTATAGTCATCCAATTACTCTCCGTAATAAGGCATGATGTTCTTATCTGAAAAGGTCATTTAATGTTATTTTCAGGTACAAAATAGAATATAAAAATACATTATAAACTTGTTACAGATGTTACGGCTCCATGATTTTTTTCCTTCTTTTTGTTTTACGTCAAGGCATCAATTGGTTTGTGTGTATGTGTTTGTGGAGAACTGAACCACACCCTCTGAAGAAGAGGATACTCATGCAGAAATAAGGATATGGACGACTTCATCTTCAACAAAACAATCAAACAAACAAACAAAAAGAGAAATAGATCAAATATAACACTGTTCTCTCGAGGTACCCGAACCTCACATAGACATTTCAGACATGGTAGCTTCAACACCGCGTTGCACTTCCAATTCGAATTACCCACTTTTTTTTTTTTTCCAGTTTTTTTTTTTGGCACTAAAATCAGAATTGAGAAGAGTTATGGGTGTAAAGACATCAAATGCAGACGATTACAATGAATCTGCATAAACCCAAAGGACATAATTTCATGCTTGGCACAAACCCCACGATGTGGAAGCAAAAAAGATTTAGGTGTAACATTGTTCCATTGCTCAGAAATAAATAAAGACACTGTTGTTCAAGCTCCTACAATACTGTAGTGTGAAAAAGGCAAAGGCATCGTTGTGTAAGTCCTCTCGATTTAGACAAAAGAAGTGCAACTTTCCTCCTCTGTGTGCGGATCTGCCCCGTACAGACTTGGCATGTACACTGCATATGTTGACTCTGTATTGGGATACTTTACCTATTAAGAAAAACTCAAGAGATACTTTGGCATTTTGCTTTCCAGTTTGTTCTTTTCCCTTACTGAGCACCTGTTGCTTTTACTTTTCTGTTCTGTTTCCTTGTTCCAAGAAGTCAAGGAGAATTGGAAAATCTGGGAAGAGATTCACAAAATAACTTTTAAAAGCACGGGTGACATTTTAAACACACCACGGGAACCACTTGTTGGTGTTACGAGTGAAGGGAAAGTGTCCTAATGTATCATTATCTCAACACCAACTTTGATTTATGAATTCATTAAAATGGTTGGCCGCTGAAAAAAAAAAAACAACCTTCCCCTGAAAGAGTGTGCAGAAAAAAGTGAAGTAAAAGGTGCCCGAAGAGGAAAGATGTTTCAAAATATCAACATATCTCATTTAGTTTTAGTATGGAGGAGTTTCTGCGCTGGTTAAGTACCAATATTATCAGTATAGTTACCATGTTATTGATAGAGTCATTATTATTGCATCACATGGGCTGACGGGAGGGCGTCTTGACAGCTTGGCTCAGCCGGGATTGGTTTAGGAGCTCTTCACCAGTTAAGTCTACTGGTTATGCTTTCAACAACTGTTACAAACTAGGATTTCGACTGGTTGTAAAACATGCTCAGACTGGCTTTGGGCTTTTTTTTTTGGAAGGAAGGCACGTTTGGTAAAGTTTAGGTTAGGACTCGGTGGTGGGCGGGGTCCTGAGGTTTATTCCCATGATCGCTGTCGTCTGGTTGGCCGGTTAGACAGAAGCAGCCGGGATGTTCCCAATGTGCTGGTCTGGTTGGCTGAGCTGGGTGAGTGACGGGGGCCGCGGGCCAATGAGCACGCCAGCGGGCAGAGATGGGTGGGTCATCAGTGGGCGGAAAGGTCAGAAGGTCAAGGGGTCATGGGTTAGTTGCCGTGGCAGCTAGAGTTAGACAGACAGAGACGGACAGACGTGGAAAGGAAACAAAAAGGGCACATAAAAGGGGACATAAAAAGAAAAAAAGATAGAAGAGAGATTAGTGTCAGCTAGTGGCGTCAGGATGACAACAAGGCAGATCTACTGCAGTCACACAGCAGGAGGGGCGCTACCTACGCGCTGCACAACACCTTCATGAGCCCCGCATGACCATTCAGGAGGACTCGCATCAAACCACCGGGCGGTGACACGAGGAATGGCTGGTTAGCGATGCATCTTGTGTGCTCATGAAGGCGTTTGCAGGGTTAAGCTTCGATGCCCCTCCTGTCGCGTGACCGCTGCTATAGTGATACTACTCATGCTAGCTGGGCTACGTCTAGCACAGACAGACAGTGAAACCATGGGCAGAGAGGGAGGCGGCATGGTTTCATGTGGGTGAGAGAGTGACCTTTATGTCCACAGGAAAGTGTCTGGGCCTCAGATATACTTTCACTTACTGACAAGTCGAGCTATTGTTTAGCAGCAGGCGTAAAATCAGGATGATTAACAGTCAGGATTAACTGATTATTGATTATGGTTTGATCTATTTGCTATGAAGTATTAGAAGAGCACCGAATGACTACAGTGAGCAAAGAGGCGCCATAAGAGACAATGAGAGGTTAAGAGATGGTGATTTTAGAGGGATTTAAGAAAGAATTTAACAATAGACAGACTAACTACAAGAATTTAGAGGCTTTGGTTTTCTTTAGAGATTTTTTTTCAATAGTCATCTTTATTGCCTTTTAGTGTTTTTTGTCCATCGTGTACAACAAGAGCACCACCGCTCTCTCACACACACACACGCACACATACACACACACATATAATGTAGCTAGCTAGTCCATTTCTATTGCATAAAACAGTCACGAGGCCTGTGAATCGAGAAGGTCACCTTATCTTAAATAGACAGAGCAAAACACTGCCTTCATTGCCACCTTTTCGCGGTGACTAAAACAGTAGTAGCTACACACCTTGAACAAAAGTTTGAAGTTTACATGGAGACACTTCATCTATAAAAAGCGTATCGTAAAAACAAAAATAAAATTTTACAAACTAAAAAAAAACTAAAAAAAAAAAAAAAAATACTACAAGTATTTCCAAAGCGATTTTGTTCCATAAGCTTCATATAAGCACTTAAATCCTTAAAATCCCTATATACAAATTTATTTTGCAGCTAAATACATGGTAACAGCACCCCTCTGGCTAAGAAATATATGAAAGATGTAAACAGCCCCAATGATAAAGTCCAGTGGGCGACTGATAAGACCAAAACAACAGTATTTCATACAAAAGAGCTTGTAACACAGACTTCAGTAGTTATCACACGCTGTGTTTTAGTAGTAAAGACCAAAGATCATATTGAATTGAATGACCTTCAGGGGAAAAGACAATCACTGTTACTTTAAGTGTCATATAGTCATTGGGCACAACACAGGATTTAATAAAAAAAAAAAACATTTGTGGAAATCTACTGGAATGAAGTTGGGTATAAATAAAACTTCCCACAGTTACTTGTAAGGTCAAAAAAAGTAGTAGTGAAAAGATAAAAACAACAACGAAAAGAAAACCAAACGGTTCTGAGAAAGGACTTCAAATCCAGAGTCACGAGGACCGAGTCACATGAATGGAGCGATCCATTCTAATTGAGAGGGTCCCGGCCTGCAAGCCGTCCAGTTTATCTACCAGGCGAGCGAAGATAACCGCTGCAGCTGTCACCATTCACATGGTTCCTCCCAATCTGCTCACTTATTTCACTTTCACTGCAACGAATACCGTTTCACATTACGCGGCGAATCTGTGTCAGCGTGTGACCTTTTCGCCTGATGCAGATTATTAATTTTTCTTCTTTTTTTTTAAGGCATGCCGTATTACAGACGCATGTAAACGGGAATTGGTCCATTGGTCTGCATGCACGCACACTAACACACACACATACACATACACATAAAGTGGCTGGTGAGCTAACTAACCTCTGTCTGGGGTCACTACCCTTTGGTAAGGATGGATTCTCTTGTCGTGGCGTCGTACCTTAGTGGTCATGGCACCTGCTAAGAGCCAT
The DNA here is from genome assembly GCF_023055335.1 of Clinocottus analis. Lineage (NCBI taxonomy): Eukaryota > Metazoa > Chordata > Actinopteri > Perciformes > Cottidae > Clinocottus > Clinocottus analis. The sequence goes on along the minus strand of NW_027176025.1, from coordinate 11,488 downwards.
TGACATCGCCAAAACAGAACACAGAAGGTTACTCATCAGAAAGACATCAAACAGTCCACCCATGGCACCGACATCAGTGAAACCAGGAATTTACTAAGTGTTCAAGGCTGAAGGGCGATAGTAAATAAAAACATCTCACGTCTAAGAGACAGAGTTCTTGTTGTTTCGTGGTCTTCTGTTCTCTAAAGAAAATATTAATCCAAACCACTAATTTCTCACTAAGCTTCACTAGTAGATTCAACATTGGCTGTAAGCAAAGTCACTCTATAGCTTTGTGATTAAAATAAGCTTTAACATATATTAAATCACAAACAGCGGCGCTAAAAATATCTATCGGTTCACTAAAATGTGTTAAAATTACAAGCAGAAGCTGAACTATTAAAAGAAGTTAAATAGCTGTCACACCACAACACTAGTCTGCTAATACAAAGAGGAAATGAACAGGAATGGACACTTGACTACAGAATGACTGTCGAGGAATCTGTCATCCTAAAGTATGAGCAAACTTTGAGTGTTTGCTCTGTGGGACAAGTATGTGTTGGGGTGGGGTGGGCGTGGGGTCTCTGCAAGCCAGTCCTTGTGTGTAATAGGAAGGGTTGCTACCGCTTAGCCTTTGGTTGGGAAAGCCATACCTGCAAAAACACAGGAAGAAGGGACTGTTAGCCCAGCAATGAGCTTCGTCATTCTTAAAAATATGTTGCGGATGTATTACAAGAGCTGGATACGGCTGCCAATGTGTCCCACTGGAAAAAACGTAGCGATGCGACAGACAAACATCTTGCGACCGCAAGTTCTGCTTCCCGGCCCGTCAATGACGGAAAACAGCTGGTTTGTGGTTGCGTTCGGGCCGTAGAGATGCGTGAAGTTCCGGGCGTGGCTCAATGTTGGTTATTTCCAAAAGCACCCCGCAAAGAAACTGCCATGTTTTTCAAGCACGAATGCACACTTTTTATCTTATCTTTCATGTCCCTCAGGCCTCTGTCCTATAGTGCAATATGTTATGTTGCATGTTAGCTTGTTTGTGATTAACTATGCATGTAAATAAATAAAGAGGGAAAGCCAATGTGCAGCTTTTGCCTCGCGAGCTAACAGTTAGCAATGGATGACATTAGCCTCTCAAATGATTTCAGTCCCAAGCTTTTGTATAAATAGACTGTACGGTTGAGTCAAGTGATAGCATGATGGCGTGAAAGAAATCTACCAGTTAACTTAATAAGACACACGTCTTTGCTTCTGTGGCTAGCTAACTTACAGCTAATGTTGCTGTTTGGGTTAATAAAATGAACAAACATACCTTCATCGACGCAGGTGTAAGCCATGTTTAAGTACAAAACAAAGAAATTTCCCCATAAACCTCAATTATAAAGCACATTTAGATTCTTTTGGGCGTGGGCATTTATGTGGGCGGGGCGGAGGGGGAAGAGGGGGCAGAGCCTAGTTTTTTTTGACGCACGCGATCGGGGAGCAACTTCCATTGGAGTCCGTTATCCAGTTCTCATAATACATCCCGTGACTCTGTAAGAATTGATGAACGTTTGATTTCCAAGTACCTAAAACTCCAGTTGAGTCAATCGGGTATTCCAATATGGAGGGCGTGAGTGTGTACGGATACTCGTAGGGCGTGTAGATGATTCCAGATTCGGGCCCTTGCTGCATTAGCGTCGTGTGCGGATTGCCTCCCTGCATTAGGGCGGAGCTCTGGATCTGACGAATCAGAGGCATGATGGTCGGCGTGTTGATGGGGGCGGGGTTGCGCATCGAAGGAGGCAGGACGGGCGACGGGCCTGTGATGATCCGAGGGCCCTGGGGTGTCCCTATTGAGAAGCCGGCGATGGCTGCGCGGCACACGAACATACAATAACGCAAGTATGCGCACACCCACACGCCAGCACACACAGTGCACAGACACACAATAGACAGGGGAGAAGAGGAGAGAACAAACAGTCTATTTAACAGGAGAAACAGAGGCATTGTTCATATATACAGTGGACTCCTGTACCGAGACCCCTCCTTTGTCACCCACCAACCCTCCTCCACATGTTAACTATGATGTCATCCTTACGCGTCTTGACATTGGCGTCTCTGTAGGTCCCATTGAGAATGGCCAGCTCCATCAACTGCATTTTCTTCAGGTTGTCCTCCCCCTCAGCCTACACCAGGGCAGAGCAGCACAATCATCGCACTGAGCCAGGACTACCATTCTGCCATTTGACAAGTGAATGAATTAACTTCTGTGGGAGTCTGGGTCAAAAAGTTAGCAAATGTTACAGTATGCTGAACCTAAATGTGACGCATGGGGGGAAAAGTGCTTTGTTTGCACTTGTTTTTGTTATAATAATAATAATTAGTGGTGGAAAAGATAATTGATTTGTGTAAAAGTTACAATTATCTTCTTTTTAAAACAGTTTCTTTTCAATGACTATTCTGTGATTTGTGGGGAAATCACTCAAAGTACCAGTTTCATTTTTGAGTAAAATTAACTTATTTATGTAACAGGCAGCATTTATTGTTTTTGTACCGCTTACTGAGAATAGAGAACTAAAACGTTGTTATTTGTACATCAAGAATAAATGTAACTTTCTGTCTGAGCTGTGTGTGTTTCAGTTGAAATAAGTTTTTTAAATTAGAAAATATGAGTAGATCCTGACATTACATCCCAATGTACTGAATCGAGAACTGATTTTGAATGGAAACATGAGATACGGAAACATTCACACCCCTAATAACAGCATTGATAGAAACAAAGATGACCAGATTTTGTGCACGGCCGTACAGACCACCGCACAGGACATATTTAACTTCTTAGCTCCAGTTACAGCTCGGTGAAAAGCTTCACTGATTTACAGTCGGAGAGCGAGGTCGGCTGGGTTAAATGAACACATATCATCAACTTAACCCTCCACACACAGACTGACGAACAGAAATGAACGGGCGCTCAGCTCCTGATTGGCTACATCCTTTAACGTGTAGGGTTCGCTGATACGGTGCTGTGATTAGAGTGGAAGTGACGGCTGATTGCCGCAATAGAAATCCCCCCGCTGGTCTTTTCAGTTTGTTTCTATTGTTGCAAATAATGCAGAGGAAGAAAAAGGAAGGAACCTTGTGATTTTTCAAAATATGTGCTTTTGTGCGAAACAGGATGATTTTAGAGAGTGCGTCTGTGCGTGTGCGCGCGTGTGTCTTGTTTGTCGTCATATTTGTGCACGGTTATGCACGTATGTGTGTCTGTAGGGGGGATGTAGGTGGGCTGGAGAATGTGAGAAATGTTGAAGAGTGCAATCAAAATGTCCCCTTGTGTGGACAACAAAAAAAAAACAGGGAGAAAAAGGAATACTGTAGCCAGTAGTTGGGAATGAAGTGAGTTGTGAACGAGTGAAAGGAGTGATGGAGTGGGGAGAACAAGCGAACAGACTCTCCATTCATTCCCTCAGCCTTTCAAACAACCCGGGGTTACCATGGAAACCCCTTTATACGTGTTCCCTAATTACCCTAACCCCTTACACATACTCTCATACACACAGAGACACACACAAAAACACAAAAAAAAGACACAAACACACAGTTTTTTGGACCGACAAATCCCCTTCCCCCTTCCATGCATACCAACACAGTGAACCCTCATCCAGTCACACGCAGTCTTTCCTTCGGGCCAGACCATAATATGTGCCGTCCGACTGGGGTTTTCGGACTGATACTCACAGCCGGGACGAGAAGTTTCTTGACCTCGTTGATGGCCCGCTGGAGTTTGATCTTGGCCCGGTTGTGTGTGTCCTCCACTGTGATGAGGACGTGGAGGTCCTCGCTGAGGTGCTCCCAGTTGGGCTTCCCTCGGTTCATCTCCTCCTGAAAAACAATTTTTTAAAAAAGAAAGCCCCGTTTGAATGCGGCGCACAAGCTCGGCCCATTACCGGCACAGGAGGGAACAGGATTTCACTATTCTTCTTGCTTGGCTCGGCTTTTGGATCGGCCTCAAACTACACACAAACACACACTCGAGGTTGTGCAACACCGCTCTGGAAGCGTTATCAAACTCATGAAATAACCATATTGCTCCTCGGCGGCGACACAAGTTTTTGGTGTTGCATTTCTACGAAAGCACTGGCCCAAATCCCACCATTCTTCACGTTTTCTTTTTTTTTATCTTATCTATTCATTTCTTTTATCTCTCACTGACCCTTTAATCAGAACTAGTGACAGACGTATGGTCCATCAATTGATACACTTTTGCAGCTTGGTACCAATTCAGTGAGAATGTGCAGCAGCTTTACTATTTTCAATTCAAGAAGAAATCATGTTGTGTGTCATTATACCTCATTAGGCATGAATGCAAACACTTGACGCATCTTAATTTTGTGAAATCTTGTGGTTGTTGCTGCCTCAATGCTGCTGTTGTAAAATGAATATGCACGGTTTTGTAATTGTGTATGTACAGTGTTGATTTTCTCCACAGAGATGTTTTTATCTGTTTCTTGTCTTGAGTATAACTGACTCTGGTACAGCTAGAAATATGTGCACCGTCCCTGTCAAATAAAATATGCCGGTGTTGATTAAAAACAATTATAGCATGTAGGACTAAATAATCCTTTAGTAATTATTGAATATTGACCTTGTTGCTGGTCGTGCTTGTTTGTCTCCTGATCTGTCGTTCATATCACAACAGTTGAACAAGGTTACTCTTGCATTTGTCAACTTTGTGTTCCAAATAGTGAGGAAAAAAATACCACGCCCGAGCTGGATCCGCTTCTTTTCAGATTATTGTAATATTTTGTTTCTTTTGCGAGTTCGTGAGAAAAACAAACAAGTTGAGGAAAGTCTGTTTGGTCTGTGGGAAGTTGTGATACGTTAGTTTATTTTGTTAGGCACAATAACTCTCGGGACTCCCGGGATGACATTGTTAGACTGAAATAACTCGGCGATTCTTGAATGGATTTTTATAAATTTTTAATTTGATATTTAGACACATAACTCTGGTGATCCCGAACCTTTCCTCTTGTACCATCATTATATCATTTAAAATTAAAAACCTGTAAAACGTATGGCCTCAGCTGTACTGTGTTCAGTGACAATTAGTTAAAGTTAGCATGTTGCTCCGTATAATAAGCTGCTTTCCATTGTAAACAACATCTACTAAAAACACTGGCATGTTAGCATTGTCATTGCTGACGTTCGCAATTAGCTCAAAGCAAAGCTTTGCTCAAAAGGACATATGCTTATGAGGAGAATATCAGCAGCACCACTCTCATATTTATATATGAACAGGAGGCGACAGCCAGAAGACGGTTGACTTAGCTGAGCATAAAGAACTAGAAATAGCTCACTTTGCTCGGTCTAATGGCTACAAAATCCACCCACGAGCATCTCTTAAATTCCTAATTAGAAAATAATATATATTGTTTGTTGGATCCTCATAAACCTGTCGGGGTTTTATTGGGGGTTCAGCAGCCAGTATGTTTGTCCAGAAATCCTCGTCAGATGGTCGAATAGCTTCGGAAACCCACTCCCCCACACCTTTCCAATGCCACATGAGGCGGAGCTGTGTCCAATTGCCGATAATTCGATATCCACTGCATGCTGTGATTGGCCAGCTTCGCTGATGTGAGCTGGGGTTTGAATCTCTCTAATTTGTTTTTGTTATGCAAATATTTCTATCACTTGTTATGTGTACAAACAAGCGCAACGCTGTGACTGTTTTTCACGACAGACCGAAACTGTGCAATAATCCCCGTATTATAACGATATTGCATCTCATTGACAGCGGGCTTTTCATTCCACCTTCGAGAGAGAGGTCGTTCGGAACAATTATGAACACTTCTAATTTCCATGGTGGGTTTGACATTACATCGTAGGAACTTCCTCTGTCTGAGCATAATTTGACCTTTATGCACTAAAACTATTTCTTGGCAAGACGAAGTGACTTTCCAGCCAGAGCAGCTGTTTCCCCCCTTGTTTCCAGTTTTTATGCTAAGCTAAGTTAAGCTCAGCATCTCCTCCCGATTGGAGCTTCATATTAAACGGTGAAAGGGGAGAGTGAGAGTGGAGTTAATTTGACTTTCGGCTGAAAGAAGAAACACATATTTCCCAAAATGTTGCGCCTTTCCTTTAAGCATAGCGTCACATTTAATAGTCTAAACTATCATTTTAATCACTAAACTTATTTAAATGAAAATAAGTGTTCGTCGTAACCCAAGTTAAAACTGAAATCATGAAGTCTTTTAACTCAGTATTGCATGCTGGGACATTCTATCCTCTGTCGATGTTTTGTCAAGTGAGATGTATCATTTTGAAAAACACCAAAAGTCAACATCTTTCTCCCTTCTCCCCCGTTGCCTCCCACTGTGTCTCTGTTTTCCTTCCTCTCTGTCTCTGTGTGTGTCTGTGTGTGTGTCTCGCTCTTTCTCTGAGGGGCGTGCGGGGTAGGGAATGTTCTGGAGAGAGAGGAACAAGGGGAGGGGGAGGAATGCTGGACTTGCTCCACCTGCCGTTTGGAAAGCTTGTGCCGACTCCGTCCAACAGCAGACACCAGGGGAGAGGAAGGGGGAACAGATGGACCGAACACCGGGACAGAAAAACTGACAACCAAAAACTCATTTTCAGAGAAGGCTCGGTTGGATAGATACATAGATATATAGACAGATGTTGGGACAGATGAGTGGAGATAGATAGGAAGGTGGGCGGATGGACGGATGAGATGGAGAGAGAGACAGAGACACAGAACGAAAGCCCGATCTGTGTTTTCGGTGACTTAAAGACCACAAGCTAAAAAAAAAGATTTTTGCATGTTCCAGTAACATAGAATTAATATTCCTGATGAACATTTTCCAAAGCAAATCATGATTATTTAACATTTCTGATCACATCTTTCTCCGCCTGCAGGCTGCTATTGTAATCTATTACTTCAAATGTATCCGAACATAGTGTCCTTATCAATGTGAGACACACCAAGAATGTAACATATGAAAGTACACATAATGTTCAGCATGACGGAGAAACTCTCAAGCAGATGTCAGACTATGTAGACCATACTGAAATCAATGTTAACCAAAGGCTGACTCGATGTTGGGCCAAGTGAAAGGAATAGTAAAGGAATAGTTTGACATTTTGTGAAATTTGCTTATTCACTTTGGAACTAAAGGTATTGAAGTTTTTTAATGCCTTTTTCTCCCTCATCTGCCAGAGTTGTTTGACCGAAACACCGTAAATGCAAATGTGATCATCCAAAATGGCATCTGATAAGCAATAAGCTACATCCAAAGATTAACTTTTGTTAGTTTGTCTCCCAGCACTTTGCAACAAACAAAGTAAAGAATACAGAGATGCCGAATTTAAAGATTGTCGGCGAGTGATTGCAGAACAGATGGAATCAGGGATGATAGCAAAACAAATAACGTACGAAAGATTAGACAGCAGTGATTGTTAATATTGTTCATTCATTAGCCCCCTTTGGGATTAGCACTATCCATTGGCCCACGTAATTAATTCGGTTTGTCTTGTATTGTGAATTTACCAACAAATAGAACAATGAAAACCATTTGGACTCAGTGAACAGATATAAAAAACAAAAGCCTGAAGATTTAGATGAAAAAATTGACCCCACTATCGTAACTGTACGACAAATATGAACAGTGGGGAAACAGCGGCGACAAAACCTGCCTCGTTTCTCTCGTCCGTTTATATCCGCAGAAAAACTGCGGCGTGAAAATGACTGAACCTTCGTTACATGTGGGATTATTTCTTTGACCTAAAACAAGACTTTGAGGATTTCGGACGCAGTCAGGCTCGCTGTTCCCCCTCAGGATTACGTGTTTCTGCTGAGCGAAGCTAACTGTCTCGTGTCTGCAGCTTCATATTAAGCATACGCACACAAAAGTGTGTATCAGACTTCTCTTTTAAGTCCCGACACGACGGCAAGAATTGCAAACTAATCGTTCAAATGAAAAGCGACGTGCTGTCTTTTACAGAGCCACACGAATGACCCCGAACACTGAAATCGAGCATCTTGTGTGTTCTTTTTTTTTTTTTTACCTTCTTCTTGTCCCTCATGGAGCCCTTTCCTCGCACCATGATCTTGCATCCGGTCTCTGCCTCCAGTTGCTTGGCCGTCAGTCCGCGGGGGCCCAGGATCCTCCCCACGAAGTTAAACTACACAAAAGAGCCACAAAAGAAGAAACACGCAACAGTGAAGTGCCCGAAGGAAGATGGACATATTTCACGTCACATTCCCAGACTGTCTTTTTTTACAAAGTGTGTGTATTTGCATGTGCTGCGTGTCACTGTTTGTGCATCTGTGATGTGTTACTAAGAGAGATAAAAATAGCTCATTATACGGGTGCTGGCTGCTGCTGGCGGCATAACAGGACAGCGGCGTTCTCTTAACCTTATCTGTCAGTAAGACTGCGTGATTAACTAGACAGCTGCCCCTCTGCGAGTGTGTATGTGTGTGATTGTGTTTTGTTACCTCGCCACTATCCCTCCGTCTTTAACATTTTGTCTCTCTTAGCATTTGTCCAGCATCTCCCTACTTTTCTAACTCTGCTTAAGTTTGATCTAACGTTATCTTCAGTTGCGACATATTCGGCCTTTGCTAAGCGATGACCCCCTGACTCTCTCCGGTGCACAGCCGCAAATCCAGATAGAGGAACCTCTCTAAATTTAACCCTGATCTCAACCGTTTTCCAGTGTGTGTGTGTGTGTGTGTGTGTGTGTGTGTGTGTGTGTGTGTCCTGTTAGCCTCCTGTCATGTGAGTGAGGACAGCCTGTCATTGTATTCGGTGATTGGCGAGCTGATGCGCGGAGAAAATCATGTGAGCCGTTCAATCTGGATCAACGCGACTCATCGCGAAGCGCTTAACTGTACTTGGCGGATGCAAAGGTGTACTGGTCTCGTCAGTGCGGTGCACTTGTTTTTATATTTGGAGGAGAGACTTGATCTAAAAATCTGTCTATCTCAAACTATTACTGTCAGTTATGAACTTGTATCATATTGGAATTGGACTACACTGGCCCAGGTTTATTCTACATCAATTATGACTCTCGATGACATAATTGGGTGTAAGCACAGATGATCTCAGAAAATGTCTAGCCGTGATTAAAAGCCTCGCCGATCCCCTGGCAGCCCTTCGACAACTAAGAGGAGATAAAGTGACCTGATGGAAGTAAACGGAAACTCTTTCCAAAAGGTCAAAGGTCAACATGATTTGTCCACTCACGTCGGGGTACTCTTTGACAGGCACGTAGAGCTTTTCCTGCAGCTGAGCCACGGGGCCGATAGCTTCGGGAAGCTCCTCCATGTCCCGCCCGTTGAACATGCCCCCGTTCACTGTGTCGTTGTACATGTCCTTGCGTACCCTGCCGATTTCTGGGAGACGGGAAAAGAGAGAGAGAGAGAGAGTAAAGTTGTGAGTAAATTGAGCAGGATTAACCGTAGACGTCCATGAAAGTGTCAAGGAGCCACCGCAAGTGTCATGTTTCTTCAGACCGTCCATTTCTTATGAGACGATGAGTCACGGTCACCAGGATTACGGGAGGCTCTGAGTGTGACAGTAGACAGACAATTAGACAGACAGGCAGGGGTGCATGCAGGGAGACAGTCACAAGCATTCTGCACCACAATGTAGAATCTAACCACCGACTGCTTTGCAATCATGCCTCATCTATTACTGACAATCTCTCTCTTTCTATTTCTTTTTCAAACTGTGTTTCTCACACTCACACACACATACACAGACACAGACACAGACACAGACACACACACACACACACACACACACACACACACACACACACACACATGTCCAGTGTTTATGAAGTTTTACTATAGTACAGTTAGTCAACAACCAAAAAAACTTTTTTTTAAAAGCAAACCCATTTTCTTGGTTTATCAATCAATCTTCTGGTATATAAAATGGCAAAAAAATGCCATCTTCAAATGACAATGTTATAAGCCACAGACAAACACGATGGAGAAGATGTAACCACTGAATTGTTAGCATTTGTGCTTAAAAAGGACTTAAACAATGACGTCCTTGGCTTAGGTTTGGTGCAGAAGCACCAACATAAATGAGACTGTTTGTCTGCCTGTCTGTTTGTTTAGTGTTGTCTCAATGGCCAATGTTAGCCTTTGATGCCTTTGTAATGACACGCTAGCACAGTAATAACTGACTACTGCACTACACAAACATATGCAGCACACACACACAGACACCCGGCTTGAACTCTCACACTCACACACACACACACACACACATTGCAGAATAACTGGCTCGAGGCACAAATATCATCTGACCTAAGCAGGCTGACAGGCATGTCTCCCTGCTCTGAGAGTGATAAGTCTGACCATAATAACTACAGTAGGATCCTATAATTAAAGCCACAGCTATACAGTGACAATGATGATCCTCTAATAACCCACTCTGACCTGGTACAGAGCAAAAGTGACAATTAAAAAAACACACACACACACACACATACACAAGAAATCTGCACAGCCAAGCAGGGCTTTTGTTGCACTTCACTTCTTAAAACAGGGAGGAAGTGAAAGAAGAACAAGAGAGTCGAAGGAAAGAGAGATTTTTTTTAAAAAGGGTTTGAAGGGGAGGGCGGCGGGTGTGGGGGGTGTTGCAGGCCTTATCTTAACACTTCAACCTGTCATTGGTTTATATATAGACCGGACTCCAGCGCAGTGTTTCCAAATATGCCACAAACATGCACCCTGACAGTATGTGTGACTGGCAGGCTTTCTTATTACCCCGCACAAACTTTTTTTTGGTGCCGTGCCCTTGTCCACATTACTCAGGCAGAAGATACAGCCAGGCTGAAAATGAGCACGGTACAATGCCTTTCATTCTAACCGAGGGTGTCACATTATCGTGGGTGAGGGATGAATGTGCCCGGCTGTCAGTCTTCTACATGAACGCGACTGGAGATGTGAGGTTGACCCATTTGTCAGGCCGTAGAGGTCGTCTGGTCGAGGAACAACCTTGCTGCGTCATGAGACATGTCACAGAGCACAAAGTCAGGGCCGCGGTGATCCTGATGTGCAACAACAGCGGTGACAACAGGCCCCGGACACTTGTAGGAACTTGACATTCAATTAAAAAAAGACGGTGCACTTTTAAACATTTTCGATGCTTTCAGTTATTAACTTGTGTTTGTTGCAAAGACATTGTGCCAAACTTCTGTCTTTGTTTCTGAAGAGCTTGCAATAATTGTTTGGGTATCAACAAGTGAAGTGCACGTTGATAAGTTGTAAAGACGAGCATGAACGCAGCCTCTAATCAAACGTTTTACACAGGGACATGCTCTCTCGTTCCTGCTCAGGGATGGGCTGCAGCATTCACATAAGCCTGCGCATTAGGTCACTGGGAAAGACTAACAACTGTCTGTTTGTTCCCATCACCAACTGCCCGTCTCCCTCTCTCTCTCCATGTGTGTGTGTGTGTGTGAGTGTGTGTGTGTGTGTGTGTGCTCATCTGCTGCTCTCAACTAAATT
>NW_027176024.1:0-18047 GCF_023055335.1 Clinocottus analis | reverse complement strand
CTGTTGAAATGTCAAGATGGCGGCTTTCCAAGAGTGACTCATTGCTTCCCACTGGGTGGGGCCTTGTGTTGGCTTTGACTGTTTCGGAAATAGTTTCAACAAGTGCAGAACAGACGCTGATTCATATGGTAGATGATTGATGCCTTAAGCCCCGCCCCCTCCCGCAGGACCTTGTTTTGGAAAGAACACGTAGAAGTTGTCAATGAGAGACAAATCTTGTCTGAGTTGTGCCATGGATTACACTCATGTGAACGTCTCAACCACACGAATCTAAATGATCCAACGACAAACAGCAGCTTTATTTTGACGTACAAAAATTCCTTTTATGATTAATAATTGTGTCATTGTCTCCCGCCGTTGACTCAAAAATATGTTTTTTCCCAGAAGGACTACCGTCGGTGGGTGGCCCTGCAATAGCAAGCTAGCGCTGCTGCTAGCTCCCCGCTGTAGCTAGCTAGCGCTGTTGCTAGCTCCCCGCAGTAGCTAGCTAGCGCTGCTGCTAGCTCCTCGCTGCTGCTAGCTTTCCTGCTAGCCCCCGCTGCTGAGCCGAGGGTGGTCCCGCTAACTTTGGTGGGCGCTAGCAGAAAAGCTAACGGGAACTAGCGGAGAGCTTGCAGGGAACTAGCAGCAGCACTAGCTGGCTACAGTGGGGAGCTAGCAGGGACACCCGCCGTAGGCAGTAGCGGCTTATAACCCGACTTTTACGGTATCTATCAGTGGCAGAAAGCAGAGACGATGATCCCAACGTTTTATGCATTTATTTTTTGTTTCAGGTTTGAAGGGCAGAGTCGGCCCGACAGGAAAGATCGGAGGCCGAGGCGACCGCGGCCCCACCGGGAAGCGAGGCCCCGCGGGGGAGAGCGGCGCCGCGGGCCTTCCCGGATCCCCGGGCGGCGACGGACACAAAGGGGACCGGGGCCGGAGGGGGCCGCGCGGAACCACGGGAACCTGCAAGTGCGGCAGCATGCTGCCCAAATCGGCCTTCTCTGTGGGCATCACCAGCAGCTACCCGGCGGAGAAGACCCCCATCAGGTTCAACAAGGTGCTGTTCGACGAGGGCGGGCACTACAGCCCGCAGACGGGCAAGTTCCTGTGTGCGTACCCGGGCGTTTACTACTTCTCCTACGACATCACGCTGGCCAACAAGCACCTGGCCATCGCCCTGGTGCACAACGGGGTGTACCGCATCAAGACCTACGACGCCAACACGGGGAACCACGACGTGGCGTCCGGGGCCACCGTGATGTTCCTGAACCCGGAGGACGAGGTCTGGCTGGAGATCTTCTTCCAGGACCAGAACGGGCTGTTCGCCGACCCCGGCTGGACCGACAGCCTGTTCTCCGGCTTCCTGCTCTACGCAGACAGGGACTACTTGGACACGCTGGCGGAGGACTACTCGTAAAACCTGCTAGAAACACACACTGCTAGTCACTGGGTTTCGTTTCCACTCCATGTATGGTCAAACTATATTTTCATACAGATGTGTGTACTGCCAGTTATGTTTTCACTATAGAGCCCTATCTACTGATTTGAAATGATATTTTTTTTATTAAGCTAGGAGACGTTTCTGATGTATTTGTATTGGAGTTTAGATCAATGATAACTTGAATAAACAATGTTGACAGCTGGACTTTATTATCTTTTACAAAACAAGCTAAACAAAAGCATGTGTGAGAAAAAAATATTTTTTAAATTATGATGAAAAAAATGTCAAAACGTAATTGTAAGTAACTCAATGTGTTTTGAAGTTAGGAGGATCCAGTGCAAGTCAAAGCTATACATATTGTACATATCCATGCTATGTTACTTTATTTCTATTGTTTGTGTATTGATTGTGTTTTTCTTTAATCTTGTCTAATTTTTAATCATCACTCATCAACATTTTTTTCCTTGCTTCTTTGATTTTTCAGCTGCAGCAACACTTGGATTTTTCCATTTTGGTATCAATAAAGTTCTTTATTCTCTTATTTGTGCAATATGCTCTTTGTATGGAAGTCCATTATAAGCACTGTGATAAGAAAATAAAGATCCTGTAAGTCATGAAAATGAGATACTACGTCATAAATATGAGAAAGTAAGTAATCACGATGAGACAGTGTAAGGTAATAAGTCATTATTTTGAGAAAGTTTCTCATTATAATAATTTACAGGAACCTTTATACTTCATCACAAGCGAGCATCCAATCACAAGGATGCGAGGGCCCGTCAAACCAGCGACTATTAGCCAATCACAACAGAGCAGGGCGGGACTTATCACTTACTGAGATTTACGGTGCTTATCAAGTTTGGTGGCGGGGTAGTGTATCTCGTTACTAGGCAGCGGTAACGGTCCCGCTTCGCTCTCGTTAAATTCGGCGTAAAAAGACAAAAAACGCACGGAAAATGACGGATTTTGGCATAAACGACCCGAGCGGAGTGACGCAAACATCGTAGCGCGCTCGTGGTGCGTTTATAACACGAGACTAACGTCTGCTTAAAACTACGACAGCAGCCGTAAAGCGACCCTCGCCTCCATGGCGTCGTCAAGGTAACGTGAAGCTGGACAGCAGTTTAAGTGCAATTTATGGTGGAGCCAGCTCGAAGCTAACGGGAGCTAACAGGTTAAAAATAATAAATAAACCCGTATTTCTGTTTTAGTGAGAAACTGCGGAAGAAACCCCGCGCTTTGCTGGGGAGAAACAGACATGAGGACGACGTTCAGGTGAAGCTATTGAGTGTTATTACCCGCGGACAAGCTATAGAAACACCCATAAGCTAGCTTATATATGTATATAGCTTTATATTGATGTATATTATGTGCTTATATTGTAGCTTATATGTCTATACAGCGGTTAGGTCAGCTCTTCATGTTGGTAAATGTAGTTTCTGCTCCACAGGCTCTGGTTCCGTCCACCAGCTCCAGAGAGGAGAACCCTGGAGCTGCAATGAAGGTCGGAGTCCTTTCCTTCTTCCAGCTGTGCTAAATGAACCTGTATGGATAGCAGAGTCTGCATGCTGTGTGTGTGTCTCAGTTGGTGTGTGTCTGTGTTACATCAGGAGCCACAAAGCAGTGAGGAAGACCCAGGAGAGACCCTGAAGCGCACCTTAAGGGCTCAGAGGCAGAGGCGAAAGAAACGGGTACACGTCTTCTCGTTGCACCCTTTTTTATGTGCGTTAGTCTACGAGTGCACTCTGCAAAGCTCCCTTCAATTGTTCCGTCTCGTCTATCAGCTGCTGGACCGATCTTCAGCCCACGAGTCCCACGGTGAGGATGATGATAGTGGTGACGGTGTGGAGGAGATCTCCACCGTTCAGCACCACGCCGATGACGCGGGGTCAGCCGACCCTGTGGTTTTGTCAAGACCCCCGACTGGATCTCAGAGCGGTTAGTGTCTGTGATCTCTCTAAACCGCATGGCCTCTCTCTGAGATCATAAAAACACTACCGAGTTATTTTATTGTGCAGCATTTATTGTTTGATGATGTGCTTTGTCTTCTAGGTCTCTCCTCAAGAATCCATCAGAACCCTGACTCTCATTTAGACAGCTTTGTGACACGTCGCCTGGAAGAGAGACTGAGAGCGGCGAGGGTAACTAACACAAACTGGCTTGTATTTGAATGAGATCATGAAAGATGTGTGTCTGCACCTCCTGGATGATGAAGAGTGTTCCCCGCTTGTGCTCCAGTATAAGGGCGAGAGCCTGCAGCAGGCGTCTCTGGAGCCGCCCAGCCGCCTGCAGAGCCTCAGAGACAGAGACACGGTGACGCGCTTTGACCGAGAGGTGAGCGTCTGCCTCCAGGCTCCTCCCACCGGGGTGGTACCCGCTGCCGTGGAGATTTAACCCCCTCCGGTGTTTTACAGGTCGATCCAGAGAGAGCCGGGAAACACGACGAGCCCCCGGCCCTCAGCAGCAGGGTCACGTTCAGAGAAGCAGCGAGACGGGTGAGGGGACGGAGACGAGGCCGGCGCCCGGGTTCAGGACGAATCATCTGCGTTTTGTTTACCTGCTCATCCTGTGTGACTCCAGACAGAAAGGGGCCTGCCGACGGCCGAGGAGGCGTACAACTTCTTCACGCTGGACTTTGAGCCAGATCCACGAGGCGGGGACGAGAAGAAGGGCAAGAAAGGAGGCGGACGGCGACGGACCTCTGAGGAGGACGGAGATGACGAAGTGGCTGAGGAGCAGGTAGCAGCTGAAGGCGATGAACACGAAGACCAGGTGAGACCCCGACAACGACTATGTGAGAAATCATATTATTCCCCCCCAGCGCCTCATGTTCTTCGTCCCGCCGCAGAGTGAAGAAGCTCCTCTTGTGCGAGACGAGGAGGACAATTTATTCGCCGTCGGACCGTCGTCCCGGGACTTCCTGGAAGTGAAGAAAGCCGAGTACGTCGGGCACCGGGAACTCGTCCGGCGGCAGAGCGAGCTCCTCTTCACGCCGAGTTTACGAACAGGTACTCTACTCCAAAATGTGCACAAAAAAAACACATCCGATGCCTCGGCGGCCTTTAATACTCTGTTGAGGACTGAACATCACATGTCGTCGTCACAGCCCCGACCTCCATCAAACTGCCTAAAAACATGCAGCCTCGTTATTTGGAGGACGAGGGCCTGTACGTCGGGGAGAGGCCTCCTGTGTCGCTGACCAACGAGAACATTCTGGAGAACCGTGTCTTAAAAATGGAGGAGGTAATGTCCACCAACATCAGGGCTGCATCTTCTCTACTGCTCTGGTTGTATAGAAGTCTCTGCAAGTCTTCAACATGCAGAACTATGTTTCCGTTCTCCATCAAAGGGAAAGAAGTGGTTCGGGGACGACGGCCGGATCGTGGCTCTGCCGGACCCCATAAAGGAATCCTCCACCAGACCGCCTCTCTTCCACATGGAGGAGGACCTGGACCCGGCGCTGCAGCTCGTGTACAGGAAGGTCCGGCACGCCATTCTTTTTTGCATTTACATCTAAAAAAGGTGCCGTGAAGGAAGTTCACACAATGCAAGTGTGTTCTCTCACCACAAACAAAAAACAAAAGGGCAGTTTGGCATTTGGTACAAAGACACATGGAGGGATGAGGCCATTGTTATTGTTATGGTGGGAATAGAGCAGAGGTGGAGGCTCACACATCTGTGATCTGGGTTGTCTCTCCTGACAACGTGCAGCTGCAGCAGAACGCCAACGGGGCATCCAGAGATAAACAAGATGTTCTGTTTCTGTTCTGAATTTGAGCTTTTCATGATGCATTTCCTGTCCTCTTTAGCTCTGCTTTAGCTAGAAGCAATAAAGTGGACTGAATGAAGCTGTTCTCTCTGCTCTCACACCAGACTCCATTCACTAAAACACTGATTTAAGCTCTGTGGACTCACAATATGTATCGTCTAATCCCACAAGAGGCAAGAAAAACAACAAAGCATGGAAACCCCGGGAAAGAAAGGGAACCGTGCAGGTGACTCATATCACTGGCTGGGAGTTTGTGAGTGGGAAAAACCCCAAAGAACTCTCGTCTTCCCATGTATTTGAGGCACAGCTGCCACATTTTGATATCATCTAGAAAAACAGAGCCTCCATTGTAGTTCAGCTGAGTGTTTGTCCTGCGTCGTCGTGGTCACGCATGACTTCTCATTACAGCGCTCCCCGGCGGTGCCATCAATCTCTGCAGCTATTTCACGCTTCCTTTAAGCTGGAAAAACACTCGAGGGAACCCACAAGCCAGCGTTGTTATTTTCAGGAGCGTTGTTGCATGATGGATGATGTCATTATGCACTACGCCCCCCTCTCCCTTTTTTCCAGGCGCTAAAGTCCAAGAATGCCAATCTGTATGTTGCCGGTGCGGCGGACCCCGAGGGGGACTACCAGCTGGACGTGGACGTCTCCGGCCTGATCTTCTCCCATCACCCCCTCTTCAGCCGCGAGCATGTGCTGGGCTCCCGGCTGGCCCAGCTGTACGACCAGTACCTCACGAGGCAGAGGAACAACCTCACCGGTCACCTCACGGACAAGGTAAACGCCACCAAGCGTCAACCAGGTTTCCTGTATTAACAAACGAGGGCAGCGTTAGTTCCAGAGCTGGAAAAGTCCTTGAAGAAATAATAAATCCCCCAAAGTTGTGTAAAAGTGGTGTAAATGTGTTATATTCATGTGTTCATGTCGTTCATTTAGTTATAAATAATGAATCTGCTGTTAAAAGTAAGAGGCTCAAAATATCAGCAGCATACATACAGGCATCTATATCAATGTTTATTCTTTTAATCAAACTATTGTCTCTCATTCATTTGAGTCATTTAAGGTTTACTGTATGCTTTGAATCCTCATTGTTAGTTTAAATACTACATTTTATCACTTTTTACTGTTTACACACACATTTCACACAATGTTTGCTCATGAACATTTAGTTTAAAGTCATAAAGAGTTTTTGGTTTTAAAGTCATGGAAAGTTAAGTAAATCTATGGGTCAGAATGTGTATGAACCCTGCAAGGTGCACACGTATAGACCGCGTGCTTCCCGTGTGCTTCCCGTGTGCTTCCTGTGTGCTCTAGTTGAACGGACTGAGGAGCGCACTGCGGAATATCCTGGAGATCCACGGTGGGGAGAGCCTCACTCAGGCCATGCAGCACAGGATATCTGAGTACAGCCTGGAGGTCCGGTGAGTTCCCCCGATTGTCCAAGTCCCGTTCGGTCTAGAAACACAAAGAAATCCTTTTTTCTAGAACCACGACGAGCGACGTGTGATTTATTTAATAATTTCATCACAGGACGACTCGGCAGCTGCGGGACAGCGAGCAGGAGAAAGACAGAATTCTGCTGAAGAACATCGTGAAGGTTTGGAAGGAGATCAAGGCCCTGAGGGACTTCCAGAAGTTCACCAACACGCCGTTTAAGCTCTACCTCAGGAGGTAAAGAAGACTCTACTGCACTCCTCTGGTTGTATAGAAGTCTATGAGAAAAACCTGAGTAGAAGCTTAAAACAATTACTAAAAAACATAAAATAAAGCATATTTTATTTGGTAACACTGAATTCAGGTGAAGACGAACCTTATTTCTGATCTTATTTTGTGTGTGTGTGTGTGTGTGTGTGTGTGTGTGTGTGTGTGTGTGTGTGTGTCCAGAGAGGTCGTGGACCAGGAGTCAGACGAGCGAGAGCACGAGGACCAGATCCAGGCCGAGGTGGTGGAGGTGGAGGCCGAGCTGGAGGAAGCTCACCAGAGGAACCTGGCGGAGTACAAGCAGCAGCTGGAGGAGTGGAAGCTCTGGAGGAGGAAGCAGGTACCTGGTGGAGATATCAGCTAATAGCTATTAGCTAATAGCTATATAATAGCTAGCGCTGCTGTTAGCTCCCTGCTAGCTGTTGCTGCTACTGCCCTACTGGATCCCTACCTTTGGTGGTTGTCGGGAAGCTAGCAGGGAGCTATCACGGAACTAGCAGCAGTGCTAGCTGGCTACAGCGGAGAGCTAGTGGGGACAACCACCAAAGGTAGCAGCAGCTTATAACCCAACTTATACGGTCTATATATAAATATTTGGAAGCACCGTTTATATATTTACACGCATCCTATGTTCACTGGGGTCAGAAAGCCAAAAAGAAGAAGAGAAAGAAGAAGAAGAAAGGCCCTCCGCAGGATGACACTGAAGAAGATGAAGAGGAGGAGCAGGAGGCCAGCCAATCAGAAGGGCCCGCCGAGGAAGGCCCCCCGAAGCCAGAGCCGCCGGAGAGGCCCGGGTTCGACTCTCTGGAGCGCCGCGTCAGAGAGAAAGCCTCCCGGATACGCAGGAAGCCCGGGGAGTCCATCCTGGTGCCGGAGCTGTCGGCGTCCGGTACCGTCACCGCCACGGAACTCTGCCCGAGGTACGCACACGCCTGAAACATGCTAACTCATGAATACATGTGAAGGGGACTCTAGAGACGAGCTGCGCCGCCGCCGTCGGTGTTTTTTCTTCGCCGTGCGTCCGTAGGCCCGAGATTGCGCGGCGGGAGGACGTGTTGCGGCGCTCCCTCTTCGTCAAGATCCTGTACAACAACAAGGAAGTGTCCCGCACGGACAGCCGCGCCCTGAGCGCCGACTTCAGGCTGCACTTCGGCCAGATCTTCAACCTGCGGATCCTCAACTGCCCCCAGAGCATCAACCTCCAGGTACGGCAGGAACGCCGTCTGTGCTCGTTTCCTTTTTTTTAGAGGACATTTTGTGAAGAAATGAGGGGGAAATGCTTTTATTGCTGTGGTTTTATGAATGTCTCTGTGTCTCTGTGTGTCTCAGGTGTTTGAGGAGGTGGGCTCGTCTTGCTCTCTTCTCTCTCAGGTGTTCATTCCCGTTCCAGCCGTCTCCGTGGTGACGAGCATCGTCCCGGTGGAGGAGTACGAGTTCAGCAGCAACCAGCGCGTCATGTTCCACCACGAGGGCGTCGGCAGCGGTGAGAGGCGCCACTCTGCCACGTTTACGCTTCACCATGACGTGTTTCACAGCTGGAACGTCTGACTTCATCTCCCCCCCTACTTCCCCCCCCCTCCCCCCCCCAGACGTGCCTCTCTCCTTCGAGGTGGACGGCAGCAACAAGCAGACTCTGCTGACCTCGGGGAAGCTGTCCTGCAGCGTCTGTTGGGGCTCCGGGGACGACGGCGTCCCGCTCGCCCCGCCGGCGTCCCAGCAGCCGGGAAGCAAACACAGGTAACACACAGGTGCTCCGTCGTGTGTGTGTGTGTGTGTGTGTGTGTGTGTGTGTTTCATGACCTGCAGTAACCTGGTTCCTCCTGTGTCCAGCGGTCTGTCTCGTCTGGATGCCGTGACGTACATCGGGGCGTCCGGACTTTACGACATGAAGAAAATCGGCGAGTGGGCCACACAGTCGCGGCTCGACCCCAACGACCCCAAAAACGCCTCCATCATGCAGCTGCTGCAGGTACGAACCGTCTGGACCACCCGGGGAGCGCAGCTTGTTGTTGTTGTTGTTGAATGAGAGCGCGTCCGGCCTGCAGGTCGCCAGCAGCGGCGATGTGACGGCTCCAGACTACTTCCGCCTGGAGCAGCTGCAGGAGGAGTTCCACTTCGTGAGCGACGAGGAGCTGGAGCGCTCCAAGCGCTTCCGCCTGCTGCGCCTCCGCAACCAGGAAGTGGCCGAGTTCAGGAACTACAAGTGCGTCCCGGCTCTGGAGAGGGAGGTCTCCGACAAGGCCTTCCAGGTGCGCCCTTGAGCCCACGCTTCATGTCGTTCATGCAGCAGAACGAAGGTGAACTCCACTTCATTTTGAGGTCTTTAAAAATGATTTCAGGAGTACGAGAAGCGGCTGAAGGAAGGAGAGCTGGTGGACACGAAGGAACATCTGGATTCACACAGAGCGCTGGTGGCCAAGTACCTCCAGAAGGTGAGTCAGCGTCTCTGATGAGGAACTATGTCGGATTTCACTAACGAACACATCTCCGTCACCCTGCGGGCTATATTAGTACCGCCAGATCAGCGCCGCCTGATCTCCTGGTTCCTCCCACAGATCAGAGAGTCGGTCATCAACAGGTTCGTTCTGGCCAAACATCACTACATCCTGTCCGACCTGGTGATCGAGGACGAGATCCCGAGCATCGGGTGAGTACAGTAAACTCCTCCCCCCTCTGCAGGCAAGACTAACGGATTAACCACTTCCTGTATTTGTCTTCTTACTAATCACACAACAGTAATTGAAGCCTGTGAGTCGTGTTTAACTGTCCGTCCTTCTCTGGTCCTCTGGACGTATGACAGAGAATCTGGGATTCATTTTCACCCTCGCACAACGGGATGTCGCTCTGCGTCGCTCTGCGTGTTCTGTTCTTGCTTTTCAAAGTGAAACCTTTTAAACTTCTCTGTTCCATCTCCTGCGGTGCGTTTGTAAACAGTGGCGCCGGTCCGGGGTACGAGCTTTCTTTCTTTTCCTCCCTCCGTCTGTGTCTCCTGTTCCTCTTGTTTAGTTTCAACCCCGAGAACACAGTCCAGTAGTGACCTCTGACCTTTAACCTTGTGTCGTATTCAGTGCCTTCAGGATTCTGCAGTTCATTTCACCATTTATTCATCAAAAATTAAGATGGATCTTTCTGCTGTAAAATGCAATAATTGGGAAAATACACTATTTTACAAATGCAACTATCATTTTAATATTTTTATAGTGCGTATGTTTTATGAATATATAATATAAATACTGAAGAATACATGTTGCAAGGCATCATGGGACAGTTTTCCTTTGTTCAAAGTGAACTCTTGTTGAGGTAAACGTCCCTCATGATGAGTGATGGTGAGGCTGCAGACACCTGGAGGGACTGATCGTCCTCTCCCTCTGTGCACGGTGTGCAATGCACGAGCGGTTCAGAGTCCCTTGTCGTCAGTAACGAGGCGTTTGTGTTGTTTGTTTCGCGACCGTCAGCATTCTGGGATTGAACCTCTTCAAGCTGGCGGAGCCCAAGCGTCCGCTGAAGCCTCAGAGGAAGGAGAGGAAGAAGGTGACGGCTCAGAATCTGTCGGACGGAGACATCAAGCTGCTGGTCAACATCCTGCGAGCCTACGACGTCCCGGTGCGCCGGCCGCACAGCAAGTGAGAAGAACCAGTTCTTAAAATACTTAACTTCACTCCGTCAAAGCCAAACCTCACACTGACACTTACATAGCAGCTGGTCTGTGTCTCTTTGTGGCTCGTTTGTGTCTCTTTGTAGCTCGTTTGTGTCTCTTTGTAGCTCGTTTGTGTTTGTTAATATAAAGCAAATATCGTTACAATAAGAAAATACAACTTTTAATTGTCAGGGTTTTCTGTATATTATACCTTTATTAATAATTTAAATAGACCTTGTGGTTCAGGACATAATCTGAATTTAGTACAAGTATATTCATGTTTTTACGTTTCATTCCCAGTAAACCGGGTCCGTCTCAGAGCGCCATCCTGGGTGGCGATTGGCTGTTCAGCCAGGTAGGACACGCCTCCTCTCTCCTCTCAGCTGACGCTCCTCACAGCATGTGGGCTGTGTTGTGTAAGTGTGTGTGTTGTGTGTTTGTGGTGGTTCAGGTGCAGGTGAGGCCCTTTGTGGAGGTCTCCTTCCAGCGCACCGTGCTGCAGACCACCACCGCCGACGGGCCCAACCCCTGCTGGAACGAGGAGCTGCAGCTGCCCTTCAGGTGGGAGGAAGACCACCTGTAATCCAGCCAGACACATTTTAGTGGAGTCTGGTGTGAGAGCAGAGAGAACAGCTAAGGTTCAGTCAGGAAGGTGAAGAGGTGGACATGTTCTACATGTAGAGTTCACTTAAACTGATGGACAGTCTGTCAGGAGTCTAGAACACAGAACATCTGCTGCAGTGAAGCCTAAACATGTGTACTGTCCCTTTAAGACAGTTCGATAACAGAGTAAACTAAATTTAATGTAACACTTGTTCCCTCCTCTTCCTCCTCCTCTTCCTCAGTGCCCCTAACAGTGACTACAGCTCTGCTGTCCTTCAGTCGGTGAAGGACGAAGTCTTCATCAACCTCTTTGACGAGGTGGTTTATGAGAGCGGAGCGGTGAGCGAGACCTTTCCTCTGAAGTTGTTTCCTGAGAGTCCTCGTGTCGCTTCGCTCTTCCATCTCTCAACCCCTCCCCCCTCTGCTCCTCTTCCTCCTCCTCCTCCTCCTCTTCCTCCTCTGCTCCTCAGAGCGACAGAGACAGAGGGAAGTCCATCCACACCCGGGTGGAGAAGCACTGGCTGGGCTCCGTGAAGATCCCGTTCAGCACCATCTACTCTCAGTCCCGGGTGAGCGTCCCGCAGGTCGTGTGTTCGAGTCCCTCTCGCCGGCGGGACGAGCTCGCCCGTCACTTCCTGTTCTCTCTCTCTCTCTCTCTCAGATCGACGGCACCTTCATGGTGGACACGCCGGCGGTGCTGCTGGGCTACAGCAAGGAGCGCAGCCACGGCAACAACGCCGGCTACGACACCCTGTGCAGCCTGAGCGAGGGGGCCTTCATCACGCTCTTCATCACCATCGAACCCCAGCTGGTGCCGGGGGAGTCGGTGAGGGAGAAGGTGAGTCCAGGAGGAGGCGTGTCTTCAGGGGTTGAAGGAGCGTTCAGCAGCGTTCATACGCTCATGGAAGAGTCAAACTGTTGTCTCTCATTCATTTGAGTCATTTCAGGTTTACTGTCTGCTTTGAATCCTCATTGTTAGTTTAAATACTACATTTTATCACTTTGTACTGTTCACACACACATTTCACACCATGTTTGCTCATGAACATTTGGTTTAAAGTGCTGGACGTCTGCTCCCAGCTTGCAGCATGAACATGCGTCTGTGTCGTCTGTCTCACCAGGTGTGTCCACGTGCTCTTCAGTGTGTATTAACTTGTCTCATGTGTGTCATTCCTTTGTGCTCCGTGTTTGCTCTGCTCCGTAACGCTAGATTAAGGAACTGAAGGTAAACGTCCACTCAGACACTCGTTTCCACCCAGCTGAGATGTGAACTCCTCTGCTAGGACCCTTTGACCTTTTTGACCCTTTTTACCCTCTCTGACCCTCTGACCTCTGACCTCTGTGCGTGTGCAGTTCGACAGCCAGGAGGAGGAGCGCCTCCTGCAGGCCGCGGAGCGCTTCGAGCGCGAGGCGGCGCGCGGCTACCCGGACCGGCCCTGCGTGGCCACCGTCATCGACCTCAACGGGAAGACGGTCTTCGTCACGCGGTACATCCGACCCCTCAACCCGCCGCCCGAGCTGCTGGACGCCTTCCCCGACAACGCCCCGGACACGGCGGTCAGAAAAGAGGCCACGCCCGCTGCTTTCATGTGGTCGCCGATGGTCAGATTTAACCACGCTCTCCCTCTCCCTCCCGCAGGAGCTGGTCGCCAGGTTCGTGTCGCTCATCCCGTCTCTGCCGGACCGCATTTCCTTGTCCGGCCACTGCGACCTGTGGAGCACCTGTGACGTGAGTGGAGCCTCTCGGGGGGTGGAGATGCGATCGTGTGATCTCCAGCTCACGGGGGGACTCGTCTTCTTTCTTCTCGTTTGCAGCAGTTCCTCACCCTGCTGGCGGGAGACGAGGAGGAGCACGCCGTGCTGTTGTGCAACTACTTCCTGTCCATGGGCAAGAGAGCCTGGCTCACCATCGGCACGGCCATACCGGAGGTGTGTGAGGCTCACTCCTGCACAGCAGTGCCCCGACATGGAGGGGCAGATATATATTTTTTATATATATATATATATATATATATATATATATATATATATATATATATATATATATATATATATATATATATATATATATATATATTGTTGAGGTGTGTCAAACCTGAACAATCTGTATTTTTCTTCAAGGTAACGTTTCGTTTGGTCGTCGTTTTCTCTTCAGTTAGTCGACCAGAAGCTTTCATGAACTTTTCATCCTGTTTTAAGACACGTTTATGACCAATTTTTAAAGAAATTACACAGTTTAAACACCCCAACGCTTGTTTTTTTTGTGATTCTTGTTGCAGATTCTGATTCTTTAGGTCCTAATCTTTCCAAAAAGGTGTGTTATTAGGATATAAGTTGTTGTTAAGGCCCTGAACCTGACAGGTTGGACAGCTTGAGGAGGCATTTTTAGTGAATCTGGCTCATATCATGCTGGATGTTCATAGTTATGATCACAATATGATATAAAAGTGATTTTCTTATTTATTTTTTAAAATATAGATTTTATTCCCAAGAAAATTCTGAAAAAAGTCTATAAAATAAGCATTAGAACTCATTTGTGTTTCATACGACTACTTCCTAGACTTAGAAGTCTCTCTTTCTGTGAATCAAGCCGCGGACCCTTCCAGTCTCTCTGCAGCAGCTCGGATGCTTTTAGCCGTCTGCTTTGTTTCAGGGCCCCACGGCGTACGTCCTGACCTTCGAGCAGGGCCGCTACCTGATCTGGAACCCCAGCAGCGGACAGTTCTGCGGACAGTACGACACCTTCTGCCCGCTGCAGACGGTCGGCTGCCTGGTGGACGCCGACAACGTGAGTGAAGACCTGCAGTCCAGGACAATTAGGACGATGCTGCCTCATTATACAGAGAGCTGAGATTGTTCTGTATTGTTATATGTACCACATGGGTATGTATCTCATATGCAAAGCGCCTTTTAAAAGGTGAATTTAAGAAATGAAAATGGAGAAAAAGGCCCTGAAGGGTTAAGAAGAAGCGCTTCCTTTCATAGCAGCAGATTCATTGTAGTAACTTTCTCCTTCAGGTGTGGTTCAACGTCCAACAATACACGTCCCCGATGTTGCTGAGCTTCGACACCACGAAGGCCAACCTGTGGAAGCCGTTCTTCTCCCGGTCCTTCGCTCACCCCGGGCTGTCCAGCGTACAGGTGAGCGCTCAGCGTTCATGTGTGATCCTGATGTTTGTTCCTGTGCATTTAAGAAGAAAATAAACTAACATTTTCCTTCTAACTCTGGCTCTCCTCAGCCAGAGCGGCTGGTGTATCGCCGCACAGACAGAGCCGCCGCCGCAGAGCTCCAGGACAGGCAAGTAGCGCCGCTTTGTTCAGTGCAATTCAATTAAATGTGCTTCACAAATCATAGAGTTTGTGAAGGACAATAGATGTCATGTGTCAATAATAGCAGCAACGGTGGATACCTAATAATGACAGTAAAAAGCAGTGATTGTTTCGGCAACGCAAACAGCAATGCAACTAGTTGCTGCGGTGACACGAGCAGGAACCCAACCTTCATCCTCTCCGCAGGATCGAGAAGATCCTGAAGGAGAAGATCATGGAGTGGCGTCCTCGCCACCCGACCCGCTGGAACCGCTACTGCACCGCCACGCTGAAGCAGTTCCTGCCCCGCCTGGAGCAGAGCGGGGGGCGGGACGTGGCCGAGGGTCACCGGCACGAGCTGCAAAGCATGCTGGGAGACAACCGGGCAAGTCCTCCAGTCGACCAATGACGCGAGTGTTCTCTGTAAACTCCTCCCACAAATAACTAACAGGGTGTTTTTTGTTTGTTTTCAGATTTCGGGGTTCCCCCTGCACATGCCGTTCTCTGAGATCCGGCCCATCGTGGAGGCGGTGCACAGCACCGGCGTGCACAACAAGCACGCCCCCAACGTGGAGTTCGCCCTGGCCGTGTACGTGCACCCGTACCCCAACAACGTGCTCTCCGTGTGGGTGTACCTGGCCTCGCTCGTGCGCCCATGAGGCTCACCGTCACCGCCTCTTTATAGAAATGATGTTTTTACCTTTTATTTAAAATGATGTCTTCACACACTTCGACCGCATTGTTGTATATTTAATGGATATAATGGCTATCATATTTTTGTAATACAGAGTTACCAGGTTGATATGTGTGTCATTAAATCACACCTTTTATGAATAATGTTTTTTTTTTCGTGTGTGTGCGTGAGTGTCTTTGCGTTTGCGCATGTGCATGCACGTGTATATTTACATCTAATAATGATACAATAAATAGTCATTATAATATGAATAATAATACATATGAATGAGGATGATAACAATATGAATAATAATAAATAATAATAGTTCCATTTTTTAAATTAAAATATGTATTTTTGAAGCTTTTCAAAACACATTTGCGGGTCTGTTTGTCTTACATGACATTTAATTACATTGATAATAAAACACTGAACTCAGATCAGTGTTTTTACTGTTGAACTCTGGTGGAGTCAAGCCCCGCCTTGTGGCGCAGACGATTGGTTCCGGTTAGAAAACAGAGTCAGAATCACGAGAGCCCATTGGTCAGAGCAGAGGATTTGAAACCAATCAGATTATCGGCACCCTGACAACAGACGGACGTCTACCCAATCCTGGCGCTCGACCGCGTAGAGGGGGGCGGGACTTGCGCTGGGAAGCCGCGCCCCCTTCGCTCGATCGTATCTGAGGCTGTGCGGGTGACGCACTGAGAGACTCAGCGTGTAAAGATGGCTCCCTTTCCGGACGAGGTGGATGTGTTTACTGGCCCGCACTGGCGAATGAAGCAGCTGGTGGGCCTCTACTGCGAAAAGGTCTGTACAAATAACACTTAGGACGTGAACGTGGAGTAGAAAAACAACAGAAAGCACCCGTTTGTTGAGTCTTATGACTCCTCCTATCCTCTGCAAAGCTAACGCTCGCTAGCTGCTTCCAGCTAGCTTAGCTAGCTAGCTGTCTTCCAGAAGACTTGTTATGCAACGCGCTCTAAGCGTCACCGCGTTGATCTGGTTCTCTAAAATAACGGAGGAAATAAACACATGGAGGGGTTCACGTGCTGGCTGTGAAGAAGAAATACATACAAAGTGAGGGAGAGCAAGATGAACTGAGTTATTGACACGAGCTAGCATCACCGAGACAACCCACTGCTCCCATTACACAGTGTTATGTTACTGGTTTATGTTACAATACTGGTTTATGTTATGTTACTGGTTTTATCTTTTATTATGTTTGTTTTTTAATGCACCAGGAAACATTTTCATGTCACTATGATATATATATATATATATATATATAACACCCCTGTTTTCAGTCTTGTTGTTGCATTCTGTTTGTTCATCTTTGCTCTCCTTGTGTTTGTGTACATTGAGATCAATGTGTAAAAGAGTTCAACTCTGTGTGTGTGTGTGTGCACGCTCACGTCGTCAATAACGCTGATCCTGATCACGCTGATGATGTCATCCGTTTCATGGATCTTAGTCTAAACACAAAGACGTTATGAGTGACTCGTTCTTTGTCGTCTTCCTCACACGCAGCTCTCGAAAACCAACTTCTCCAACAACAGCGACTTCCGCTCCTTCCTGCAGTCGCTGTGCGCCACCTTCAAGGAGTTCAAGATGCACGAGCAGATCGAGAACGAGTACATCATCGGGCTGCTGCAGCAGCGCTGCTGCACGGTGTACGACGTGCACGCCGACAACAAGCTCTCGGAGATGCTGTCCCTCTTTGAGAAGGGGCTGCACAACGTGAAGGTGAGCAGAGCGTCTAGACGACACGTAGACGACACGTAGACTACACGCGCCGGCTGCTGGGTGATGCTCAGTGGAGGGTAACACTCTGTTATTAGAGTAACTATCATGTAGGACACACAAACACTGCAGGACCAACCACAACACATTGTTGTGTTTCATATGCATAAGTTAAATGTACATATGGACGTTAATCTCTATCTTTAATTTATTTGAAGACATTTTGCAAAACATGAAACGAGTCAAAACTAAGTTGTTTTTGTCCCAACTTAAGATTTTATTCATGAGGATGCATGAAGAAGTGGCTGAACTGTTTAATAAAAGCCGGGTTGTGTTAGTGAGAGGAGTTATTGTTCTTTCTCGGGCAAACCAACAAAAACACACACGGGGCTTTCCAGCATGATGCAACGTGTAAATCTTAACTTCCTCTTTGTCCCGCTCGCTCTTCAAACTGAAAGAAAAACTGACCTGATTGTGACTTTTCCTCTGCTGTTGAAGAGACTTTTACAGGATATCAGACCTGTAAAGATCGTAGATCATCATTTCTAGCGATGACAAGATTTAACTGATGGACGTCGTCGACGTGCCGCCTGAGTTGATTGGATTTTGTGTTTTCTAGAGCGAATACGAGCAGCTGAACTACGCCCAGCAGCTGAAGGAGCGGCTGGAGGCGTTCACGCAGGACTTCCTGCCGCACATGAAGGAAGAAGAGGAGGTGGGAGATCCTTTAACATTCATGTTTAAATGTCTTTCCATTCGTTCATTGGCTCTGTGACGAGCTGCGTTGTCACCGGGCGGCTGGCTGCAGGTGTTCCAGCCCATGCTGATGCAGTACTTCACCTACGAGGAGCTGAAGGACATCAAGAAGCAGGTGATCGCGCAGCACTGCAGCCAGCACCAGTGGGACTGCGCCGCCGAGGTGCTGAAGGGCTTCAGCCTGTGGACGCAGGCGGAGGAGCTGCAGAAGGCCTTCAAGTACGCCGACCACGAGAAGGCCGACTACGGTGAGCGGCACGCTGTTCCCTGAGACGCTTTGTGTGTTATTTATTCATGCAAATAGATTCCACACAATGTTTGCTCGTGGACATTCGGTTAAAAGTCATGGAAATATGGTGAAACTCAGGGGAATCAAACTGTAGAACATAAATGCATGGATATGAATGTTCAGAAAGTGTATTTATTA